>NC_041386.1:104633184-104639160 GCF_002162155.2 Triticum dicoccoides
GGACGAAGGAGGCGCGAGGTGCGGGGCGGCTCGGGCCCAATCCGGCCCGGGGCGGGCTCCCCGTGGGCCGAGCGGGCCGCGTCGGCGGTGGATGGCGGCGTGCCACTTGGCGGATCCCGGTTGGGCGGCAGTGGCGGCGGCGCCGGTGGACACGTCCAGCGCGCGGAGAGAAGCGGGGCTAGGGTTTGGGGACGAAGGAGATCCGGATTTCGGGGAAGGGTCTATAAATAGGCATAGAGGGAGCTAGGAGAGTCCAAATGAGGTGCGATTTTCGGCCACGCGATCGTGATCGAACGCTCTAGATGATGGAGAGGGCTTAGGTGGGTTTTGGGCCAAATTGGAGGGGTGTTGGGCTGCAACACACACGAGGCCTTTTCGGTCCCTTGGTTAACCGTTGGAGTATCAAACGAAGTCCAAATGGTGCGAAACTTGACAGGCGGTCTACCGGTAGTAAACCAAGGCCGCATGGCAAGTCTCGGTCCAATCCGGAAATGTTTAATCCCCACACACGAAAGAAAGGTAGAATTGACCACCGGAGAAGAACGAAGCGCCGGAATGCAAAACGGACAACGGGAAAAATGCTCGGATGCATGAGACGAACACGTATGCAAATGCAATGCACATGATGACATGATATGAGATGCATGACAACGGCAACAACACACGGAGACAAAAACCCGAACCCGAGAAAATAAAATAAGTTAACGCCGGAAACGACAAGAGTTGGAGTTCAAGGTTTGGTCGACAAGAATAGAGCTCACCGAGAAGGCCATGACAGAGATGCGCCTACCAGTAGCAGAGTACATGTTTCAGGACCGGAGTGTTTCAGTCGAGCCATCAGAGCCGCTGTAATTCCTCCCAACTCCAGGTTGGCAACTGGAGTTAGTAAGTTCACCGGTGAGTCCAAGCCCGTGGCTCAAAGATTACCGAGTGGCTGTCCAGATTGGCGGTGGGAACGATGAGGTAGCCATGAAGCACCTGCCTCTCATGTTAGAAGGCTCGGCCAGAGCGTGGCTGAATCAGTTAGCACCCAGCAGCATTTACACTTGGGAGGATCTCACCCGAGTGTTTGTCACCACATTTGAAGGAACATGCAAGCGACCTGCAGGCCTTACGGAATTGCGGTCTTGCGTGCAGAAACCGAATGAAACTCTGAGGGATTACATCCAGAGGTGGATCACATTGCATCAAACAATTGAAAATGTACCAGATCATCAAGCAGTTTGTGCCTTTAAAGAAGGCGTTAAGTACAGAGAGTTGAATCTGAAGTTCGGTCGAACCGGAGAGATGTCTCTGAATCTGATGATGGAGATTGCCACCAAATACGCTAATGGTGAAGATGAGGATCGACTCTGGAGTGGCAAGCATAAAGCAGTCGCCTAGGAAACCGGAGGAAATTCCAGTCGGAAACAGAAGCGGAAAGCCGAGCCAGCCGCTCCTGGGGAGGCCCTGGCCGTAACCCAGGGAAAATTTAAGGGAAAACCCAAAGGACCTTGGAACACCAAGAAAGTTAAAGACCAAGATGGAAATGATGTTTTGGATCTACCGTGTCACATCCACACCAAGAAAGATGAAGAGGGTAAACTCATTTACCCAAAGCATACCACTCGACAATGTCGGCTTCTGATCCAGCAGTTTCAGGGCAAGCAGTCCAAAGATAAGGAAAAGGAGTCGGACAAAGTTAAGGACAAGGAAGATAGTGACGATGGGTACCCCCAGGTCAATTCCACCCTGATGATTTTTGCTGATGTTGAGAGCAAAAGTCGACTGAAGGTTATTAACCGTGAGGTAAATATGGTTGCTCCGGCAACACCCAATTATCTGAAGTGGTCCCGGACTGCCATCACATTCGACCAGTCTGATCACCCTACGCACATTGCCACCCCTGGGAGGCAAGCTCTGGTGGTCGACCCAGTTGTCGAAGGCACTCGACTGACCAAAGTCCTGATGGATGGAGGCAGCGTTTAAACACACTGTATGCAGAAACATTGAAAGGGATGGGCATTCCGATGTCCAGGCTCAGCACCAGTAACATGAGTTTCCATGGAGTCATTCCTGGGAAGAAAGCCGAGTCACTCGGCCAAATTGCTCTTGATGTGGTTTTCAGTGATTCCAAGAATTACCGCAAGGAAAAGTTGACATTCGAAGTTGTGGATTTCCAAAGTGCTTATCACGCTATTTTGGGGAGGCCAGCTTATGCACGCTTCATGGCTCGACCATGTTATGTGTATCTCAAATTGAAGATGCCTGGTCCCAAAGGTGTGATCACTATCACAGGCAATCGGAGGAAAGCAGAAGAGTGTTTCCAGAAAGGCTCAAAGATTGCTGACGCTCAGATGGCGGTGGTCGAGATGCAAGAGTATCAGAAGACTGCAGATCCGAGTGAGTTGCTACGAGCTAAGAAGCCTGCTTCAGAATTAGCTTTTCAGTCGTCCGGTGAAACGAAAGCAGTTCACATTCACCCGACCGATCCAAACGCTGCTCCGACTCACATCTCAACGACGGTCGACTCCAAATAGGAAGAAGCGCTCATACAGTTCCTCCGTGAGAACTGGGACATCTTCGCATGGAAGCCTGCTGACATGCCTGGAGTTCCCAGGGGGCTGGCTGAGCACCGTCTACGAGTCGACCCAAAATTTAAACCTGTGAAAGAATATCTTCGACGGTCCGCCGTCCAGAAGAGGAAGGCCATTGGCGAGGAGGTGGCTCGGCTCTTAGCAGCGGAGTTCATCCGAGAAATTTACCACTCCGAGTGGCTCGCCAATGTTGTCATGGTCCCCAAGAAGGACAAGTCACTTCGCATGTGCATTGATTTCAAGCATATCTATCGGGCCTTCCCGAAAGATCATTTTCCTCTCCTCCGCATCGACTAGATAGTCGACTCGACTGCGGGATGTGAGCGTTTGTCTTTCCTAGACGCCTATTCCGGGTACCATCAGATCTGTCTGTACGGGCCCGACGAGATCAAAACAGCTTTCATCACTCCATTCGGGTGCTTCTGTTATGTCACCATGCCGTTCGGCCTCAAGAATGCCGGAGCCACGTTTATGAGGATGATTCAGAAGTGTTTGCTCACTCAAATCAGTCGGAATGTGGAGGCATACATGGATGATATTGTGGTCAAGTCACGGAAGGGTTCCGACCTGCTGACTGACCTTGCTGAAACCTTTGCCAACCTCAGGAGGTGTGATATCAAGCTCAATCCATCAAAGTGCACGTTCGGAGTTCCAGGTGGGAAGTTACTCGGTTTTCTCGTTTCTGAACGGGGAATCGACGTCAATCCTGAAAAAATTGGTACTATACTCCGGATGAAACGTCCTGTGCATGTGCATGACGTCCAGAAGCTTACAGGATGCTTGGCCGCTTTAAGTTGATTCATCTCTCGCCTCGGTGAAAAGGCATTGCCTCTTTACCGACTGATGAAGAAGTCCGACAAGTTCGAGTGGACTCTAGAAGCTGATGCAGCGTTTACAGAGCTCAAAGCTCTGCTCTCCACCCAGTCGGTGCTTGCTGCCCCAATCAGTAAGGAGCCTTTGCTGATTTACATTGCAGCCACAGGACAAGTTGTCAGTACAGTACTTACGGTCGAGCGGGAAGAAGAAGGAAAGGCCTTCAAAGTTCAGCGCCCAGTATATTATGTTTCTGAAGTTTTGACTCCTTCAAAGCAAAGATATCCTCATTACCAGAAGCTTGTATATGGGATTTATATGACCACGAAGAAGGTTGCACATTACTTCTCTGATCATTCCATTACAGTCGTCAGCGACGCTCCACTATCAGAGATTTTGCACAACAGAGATGCAACTGGTCGAGTGGCCAAATGGACGATTGAACTTCTTCCCCTAGATATCAAGTTTGAGGCAAAGAAAGCTATCAAGTCCCAAGCAATTGCAGATTTCGTCGCCGAGTGGATCGAACAGCAACTTCCGACTCAAGTTCACTCGGAGCACTGGACCATGTTCTTCGATGGATCTAAGATGCTGAATGGTTCCGGTGCTGGGGTAGTATTGGTTTCCCCCCGAGGAGATAAGCTCAGATATGTTCTCCAGATTCACTTCGATTCCTCCAATAACGAAGCAGAATAAGAAGCACTTTTGTATGGGTTGCGCATGGCCATTTCACTCAGCGTCCGTCGCCTCATGGTCTATGGCGACTCAGATTTGGTGGTTAATCAGGTGATGAAAGAATGGGACGTCAGAAGTCCAGCTATGACTGGTTATTGCAATGCAGTGAGAAAGTTAGAGAAGAAATTCTAGGGGTTAGAGCTTCATCCCATCCCCCGACTGAAAAATCAAGCGGCTGATGATTTGGCAAAGATAGGCTCCAAGAGAGAAGCCATCCCCAGCAATGTGTTTTTGGAACACATCCACTCGCCATCAGCCAAGAAAATCCCTTTTACAAATGAAGCCCCGCAGCCAAAGAGTGCCACAGATCCGACTGAAGTTGAAATTCCGGCAGTGGTCGGCCTAATCATGGAAGTTTTGGCAATTACCCATGACTGGACGATACCGTACATCGCGTATATCCTGAGAAAGGAACTCCCGGAGGACGAAGAAGAGGCTCGACAGATCGTCCGTCAATCCAAGGCCTTTACAGTCATAAAGGGACAGTTGTATCGAGAAAGCGCGACTGGAGTCGGTCAGAAGTGTATAACACCAGAAGAAGGTCAGATAATACTTGATGATATCCACTCGGGGACCTGTGGTCATCATGCGTCCTCTCGGACCATTGTGGCTAAAGCATACCGAGTGGGATTTTACTGGCCAAGAGCGAATGAAATGGCAAAAGAGATAGTCGACAAGTGTGAAGGGTGTCAGTTCTACTCCAACATGTCGCACAAGCCTGCATCATCCCTGAAGACCATTCCACTCGCCTGGCCCTTCGCTGTTTGGGGACTGGACATGGTTGGCCCATTGAGAACAGGCAGGAGCGGTTTCACACATGTGCTTGTGGCAGTCGACAAGTTTACCAAATGGATTGAAGCTAAGCCTATCAAGAATCTTGATGCTTGCACTGCTATCAGTTTCGTCAGAGAGTTAACATTCAGATATGGAGTCCCGCATAGCATCATCACCGACAATGGGTCAAACTTTGATTCAGACAAGTTCAGAGCTTTTTGCGCCTCTCAAGGCACACGAGTCAACTACGCATCGATCGCCCACCCCCAGTCGAATGGACAAGCATAAAGGGAAAATGGTCTGATTCTCAAAGGACTAAAGCCTCGGCTGATGCGTGATCTCAAGCACGCAGCAGGCGCTTGGATCGACGAGCTTCCGTCGGTTCTGTGGGGATTGAGGACTACCCCGAATTGGTCGACTGGAAGAACTCCGTTCTTTCTGGTTTATGGAGCGGAAGCAGTCCTGCCGAGTGATCTACTTCACAATGCACCCCGAGTCGAGCTTTATACCGAAGATGAAGCAGAACAAGCCTGTCAAGACGCAGTCGACCTCCTGGAAGAAGAAAGAGAAATGGCTATGATCCGATCGACCATTTATCAGCAAGACTTGCGTCGATTCCATGCCAGAAATGTGAAGAGTCGAGCCTTCCAAGAAGGAGATTTGGTCCTCCGAGTGGATCAACAGAAACCACACAAGCTCGCTCCTACTTGGGAAGGTCCCTTCATCGTCACCAGAGTCCTCCACAATGGAGCGTATCACCTTTACAATGTCGATCGCCAGATTGATGAGCCACGAGCTTGGAATGCAGAACTGCTCCGCCCCTTTCACACTTGAATTCTCACTCGGATGAGATGTAATAAGAAAAACTTCTGTAGTCTATTTATCAAAGACAAGAGTGTTACAAATTTTCCTATAATTGTTGTTGCTTTTGTTTGCGTGTGAAATCCCCCAGTGGGTGGCTTAGCTGCGAATCCGTTTCGCCTAAGTTTGTAAAAAAAATCCTACCGAGTGGCGAGCCAGACTCCCACTCGGAGGCTTAGCTGCAGCTCAGTGCTCGCCTAAGTGTTTAAAAATCCTA
>NC_041386.1:104639837-104683883 GCF_002162155.2 Triticum dicoccoides
TACTCGCCTAAGTTTGAAAAAATCCTACCGAGTGGAGAGCAGACCTCTCACTCGGGGGCTTAGCTGCAGTCCAGTACTCGCCTAAGTTTGAAAAAATCCTACCGAGTGGATAGCAGACCTCCCACTCGGGGGCTTAGCTGCAGTCCAGTACTCGCCTAAGTTTGAAAAAATCCTACCGAGTGGAGAGCAGACCTCCCACTCGGGGGCTTAGCTTCAGTCCAGTACTCGCCTAAGTTTTTAAAATCCTACCGAGTGGAGAGCAGACCTTCCACTCGGAGGCTTAGCTGCAGCCCAGTGCTCGCCTAAGTACGGAACACATCTCAATCCGCAAGGACGACGAGGTGCAAATCGACTGCTACCTTCTGCTTCAGAGTTGCACCACAAATACAAAGTTATTTTGAGTGAAGAATAAGTTCCACTCGACAGATAATTTATGAAGATATTCAACGATAAATCAAGTTCAGATAAGATCCAAGGTTCTAGACCGCAGATCAAAGTACTCGAGCCTCCAGCTCGACAGAGTTTAACGATTACAAAATCCACTCGGCATTCCGAGGCAAATTTAAAGTGAAGCATAAAAGTTTTTATTCCTCATGCGGAGGACTGGAAGGGGCGACGAACTCGTCCAAGTCGATCCCGTCTGTAATGCGAGTGGCAGCAGCAATGAAAGTCTCCATGAAGTCTTGAAATTTGTGCTTCCTGGTATTGGCAACTTGGATGGCGGCCAACTTTTCTTCTCGCGCCTCCTTGTAGTGGACGCGGACCAGAGACAGAGCGACGTCAGCGCCACATCTAGCAGAACATTTCTTCCATTCCGCCACTCGACCTGGGACTTCATTCAGTCGAGTCATCAGGGACTCAAGGTCATTCTGAAGTGTCATCGTAGGCCAGAGCGATGTGTTGATCCGTGACATCGCAACCTTCAACTGAGCAAGATAGTCAACAACGCCGGCAACACAAGATTCCAGTCGGATCACGTTCATAGCAGCCTCGTCCTTCACTGGAGAATTGATGGGGTCCAAGTCTGTCTCCACTCGACTGGTCTCCTCTTCGAAGTTCTGGCAGAATTCTGTAAACACAATTCAAGGATAAGTCAGTGGCTCTACGCAGATTTGGTAACTGCAAGTCAGTCGGGCCGGAGTAATTACCCTCGAGCATGGCGAACAACTTCTTGGCGAGTCCACTGAGATAAGCCTCCAGATCGTTCCTCTTCCCCGCCAGTTCACTTGCCTTGTCATTCTGAGCTATATTGCCATTCTTCAGACGGCTGGCCTCTCGATTAGCCGCGTCGAGAGCAGTTTTCAGCCTGGAGTTTTCCTTTTCAAGAGTACCGACCGAAGCCAGTTTTTCTTCAGCAAGCTTCGTTTTGTTCAGGGCCTCCTTCTGCGCTTCGGCAAGGTCTTGATCCTTCTTCTTCAGAGCCTCCTCCATTTTGTCTGCGAAACAGCAAGTGAGATCAACATCGAGGACGGCCAGAAAGAAAGGACAGTCGACAAAATCTCACCAGCCATACCTTTTGCTTCGTCCCTCGCCTTCTGCAAGTTCTCCTGAGGAAGCTTCAAGGCAAGGTTCAGCTAGATCTGTTTGTTCTCCAACTCAGTGTAGCGAGCCACAAGTTCGCAGGATTTCTGCAAAAAATCAGTCGACAGACATCCAAGATAAGTTGCTTCCGAGTAACCAAGAGACAATGATGGCGTTTCTAAGACTACAGCCGAATCAAAAACATTCGACAATAGTCTCGGGGACTACACCCAGTGGGTGCACTCAGCGTGCCCCCACTGGTTCGACCAAAAAAAATCGACTGCCCGCAGCCGACCGTGTACAGTTCCATTCGACATGGCCTGACCAGACCGAGTGAAGAAGTTCAGCTAAAACAACACAATATAAAGACTACAGTCGACTGCCAGCAGTCCACCGTAGTCTCGGGGACTACACCCAGTGGGTGCACTTAGCGTGCCCCCACTCGTCAAAAAGATTAATAGACACACCCATTGGGCGTACAAATATAAAGATCTTTGGAAAAGAGATTCTTCAGATAGCATATCCTAACAGAACAAGCGGTGAATCGACTGACCTGGACGTTGCTCTGAAGAGCTGAGCTCGCGTCATAAGCTGCTTGGCTGGCTTCCCGAACCACCTTCACTTGATCCATCATGATCCCCGCCTGGGGTATAGCCTCTTTAGCAGCACCCACTTGGTCCTCAGGGACGTGGTGTGTGGCAAAAAGCGAAGGCGGATTTGCAGTCGACGTCGAAGGCCGGACACTCGTCAGAGGTTCAGCGAAGGTCACAGAAACCCGAGTGGTATCACCACCCTCCCGGACTGCGGCCTCAGGCGCCGGAGTAGTTTGTGGGGTCTTGCCAGCCGGCGCCCTCCTGTCCCTTCGCGCCCTCAGCGGCACTTCATCGTCATCATCAGGGAGGTCAATGACATGAGGAGGAGCTACAAGAAAAATCCAATCGACCGGAATTATAAGAAATCGTCAGTCGACTAAAAGCAGAGCATCAGTAATCGTACCAGGGTTGGAGCTAACAGCGTCTTCCGCCTCTTGATCATCGTCCTTGGCGGAAATCTCCGAGGTGGCAGCACTGCAAATTTCGAAAGTCAGTCAGCTTATTCAATGAGTCGACCAAGAGTCCGTCACGTTCGACAAAGGAAAACAAATTCTACTATTACCCAGAAATGGTGGGGACAGTCATCTTCATCTTGGGCAGAGCCTTGGGCGGCTTGGACGGCGTCGCGCGTGGGTGCTTGGGAGCTTTTTCTGTCGGCGCTGGAGATGAGGTCCGAGGGCGCTTCGACGACTGCCCAACAGGGACAGTCGCCTTACCACGTTCCCGCGCAGGGTCGTGTGTAAGCTTGGATCGCTGTTTCGAGCGGGGAGGTTCGACTTCTTCCTCCTCCTCTTCACTTGAGTCGTCGTCGTCATCCCCCTCTCCTTCGCCGTCAGATTCCCATTCTTCTCCCTCGTCTCCACTTTCGCCTCCACTCGCCTCTCCTTCCTCGGCCTGCTCCTGTGCTCCATTGGGTGTCGAGTACATCTCAGTAGTGGCCTAGAGGACAACAAACGAGACAAAAGTCAATCGACTGATCCAAAAAGAACAAATAAAGAAAGCAAGATCACAGTCGGAAACGCAAGGTCAGACCTTGTCCACTTCGTATGTTTGGTCGAGTGGAGGAATCCTCCTGGCTCCTCGGGGGTTGTCCTTGTTCCCTGTGATACTCGACAGCCACCCTTCCAACATCTTGTCAGTGACCTCCTCTGGGTGAATCCGAGTGGTGTCTTCGAGACCCGAGTACAGCCACATCGGGTGGTCACGAGCCTGAAGCGGTTGGATGCGCCTCCGAAGGAAGACTTCCAACAAGTCCATGCCAGTCACACCCTCGCGGACAAGCTGAACCACTTGACCGACCAACACCTTGACTTGCGCCTTTTCCTCCGGCGTCACTTTCAGAGAGGCAGGTTTTTGTGCTCGATTCAGAGAAAAAGGGGGAAGCACAGTCGACTGTCCTGGGGTCACCTGGTCTTTACAGTAAAACCAAGTCGACTGCCACCCACGGACTGACTCCGGAAAAGTGATAGACGGAAAGGAACTTTTTCCCCTCATCTGGATCGCCAGACCCCCTACAGCTGGATCACCGGCGTCCGTTCGTCACTCGACTTGGCCTTCTTGACCGACTGAGAGCGGCAAGTGAAGATGTGCTTGAAGAGTCCCCAATGGGGGTGGCAACCCAAGAAGTTTTCACACAAGGAAACGAAAGCAGCAAGATACACAATAGAATTGGGAGTAAAGTGATGGAGCTGCACTCCGAAGAAGTTCAAGAAGCTCCGAAAAAAAGGATGAGGAGGCAGAGAGAATCCGCGATCGATATGGGTGGCGAGGAGGACGCACTCACCATCAAGAGGCTGGGGTTCGACTTCTTTCCCTGGGAGGCACGCAGATTCGTGGGGAATGAATCCCCCCTCGACCAGATCATCGATATCATCCTGCCGAATCACCGACGGCATCTAGTCGCCCTGGATCCAATCCTTGGGCAGAGCAGTCCTCGAGGAAGATCCGCCCCGAGCGGACTTCTTCCCCTTCCCCTGCACCGCCGCCTTCTTCGCGCGCTCCAGAGCCGACATCTTCTCCTTCACCATCGTCGCCGGCGAAGCTTGAACAGACCTACGGCACCAAGGTGGGAGCGGAGGTGGCGGAGGATCTTGTGAAGGAAGGGGGAAAAGTGAAGGCGCACTGTTCGGGGGTCCCGAGCCGGCAGCTTATAAGAGGTCGCTTCCGAGTGGCTGACTGGTAGGCCCAGGCAATCCCGTCAAATCCCGCAACGGGCGCGCGCACGGTACGTGGCGAAAAAGGTGGCGCGGGGATCGAGGAGCTTCCGTCCTATCCCATCCGATTACTGCGGCCGCCCCCGTCCCGTGTGCTTCCCGAAATTCAAATTCCGTAAAATCCGCGGGCCGCAGAACAACTCGTCAAACAGAAGATCCCTTTCGCACCGTCACTCGGAACTTCACAAGTAAAGAAATTCACTCGACAAGAGGCCAAGAATGGATCAAGGCGACTGAAAGAAGTTGACGACGTCATCCGTGACAATTGATCCAAAACAAGACGTTCATATAACATGAAGAACCAGTCGGAAAGATCCCCAACTCCTTCCCCACTCGAACCTCGATCCATTCGGGGGCTAATGATGAAGCTATGTACCTAGGATAGGGGCATGGACCTGTCCTAAGTACCCTACCCAAGGACATCCCTAGAAGAAGTCACCTTTCAATCGACTTGGAGGTATCCCACTCGACAGATTCAAGACACTCGACCATGAAGCAATCACTCGACCAGATTCCAACCACTCGACTGCCAGGAGATCTAAAGTCACCCTGCACGCAAACAGTCGGTCATTAAGTAGCTTTTATGGTCATCATAGCACTTTATTAGGGGCGTTACCAGTAACCCCCAGTCTTAATGTACTTTAAACCTTGCATTACTGAGGGCTGGAGGGGCCTGGCGAACTCTATATAAGCCACTCCCTCCTCAGTATCAAGGGTTGGCACCCCTGTTATTCATACACACATAATTCAGTCGACCGCCTCCGGGCACCGAGACGTAGGGCTGTTACTTCCTCCGAGAAGGGCCTGAACTCGTAATCCTCATGTGCTTACAACTCCTCCATAGCTAAGATCTAGCCTCTCCATACATACCCCCCTACACCACTGTCAGAGTTAGAACCATGACACGCGCGGCTCCAGCAATGCGCGCTATCGCATGAATATTGCGTACATATTTTTAAGGGGGATTTTTTGCCGTTGTTCCATGATTTATCTCTGGACAACTTCAGCTTTCTCAACTTAATTTTGGAATGATAACCCTGCTTCCTAAGAAAACAGAGGCCGCGGGAATCGAGCAATTCAGGCCCATCTGTCTTCTTAATGTTAGTTTCAAAAAATTTACCAAGGTCGGGACTAATAGGCTCACGCAGATTGCGCATTCTGTGATGCAGCATTCCCAAACTGCTTTCATGCCAGACAGGAACATCCTAGAAGGGGTTGTGGTCCTTCATGAAACGCTCCACGAGATTCACACGAAAAAAACTAGATGGAGTTGTTTTCAAGGTGGATTTCAAGAAAGCGTACGATAAAGTCAAATGGCATTTCCTTCAACAGGCCTTACGCATGAAGGGTTTTGATGAAGCCTGGCGACGCGAGGTAGAATCTTTCACGCAAAAAGGGAGTGTTGGAATTAAAGTGAATAATGACATATGTCATTATTTCCAGGCACACAAGGGCCTGAGACAAGGTGATCCAATGTCTCCTATTTTGTTCAACATTGTGGTTGATATGTTGGTAATTTTGATAGGTAGGGCAAAGGAGGCCGGTCAGGTGGTGGCTTGGTGCCTCATCTAGTTGATGGAGGTGTATCCATCCTGCAGTACGCTGATGATACGATCATCTTTATGGAGCACGACTTGGCAAAAGCGAGAAATATGAAGCTGGTGTTATGCTTATTTGAACAATTGACCGGATTGAAGATTAACTTTCATAAAAGCGAGCTATTCTGTTTTGGTAGAGCTAACGAGGAACAAGAGGCTTATAGGCAATTGTTTGTATGCGAATTGGGGACATTACCTTTCATGTACTTAGGTATACCCATTCACCATCGTAAGCTGATAAACAAAGAATGAAAGTGTATCGAGGATCGGTTTGAGAAGAAATTGAGTTGCTGTAAGGGCAAACTCATGTCATACGAGGCCGATTGATTCTTATTAATTCGGTGCCCACAAGTATGCCTATGTTTCTCTTGTCCTTCTTCGAAGTCCCAGTTGGTGTTAGGAAAAGGCTGGACTTTTATCGATCCTGATTCTTCTGGCAGAGTGATGAACTAAAGAGAAAGTACAGACTCGCCAAATGGGATATCATCTGTCGACCAAAGGACCAGGGGGCCTTGGCATTGAGAATCTTGAAGTTAATAACAGATGTCTTCTCAGTAAGTGGTTGTATAAGCTATCAGCTGAGACTGAAGCTAGGTGGGTGCAGATTCTCCGTAGTAAGTATCTGCAGTCCAAAACTTTGTCCCAGGTGACAGTGAGGCCCATGGACTCGCCTTTTCGCCGAGGCTTATGAGAGTCAAAGCAGCCTTCTTTAATAGGACAAAGTATATAGTCGGTAATGGCACTACCACGCGCTTCTGGGAGGATACTTGGCTTGGTGAAACGCCGTTGGCGCTTCAGTATTTATCCTTGTATAGTACTGTTCAACGACGTGATGCTTTTGTGGCAACGATTATGCAGTCCATCCCCCTTAACATTCAATTTAGGAGGACGCTAGTTGGCAACCGATGGGAAGCATGGCTTCATCTGGTGAGTAGACTGATGGAGGTTCAGCTGTCTCATCAGCCCGATCAGTTGTGTTGGAAGCTCACTAGGTCTGGAGAGTTCACTGTTAAATCTATGTATATCGATGTCATCAACTCTAGCACCATTCCTAGTTCCCAATATGTTTGGAAAGTAAAAGTCTCTTTGAAAATTAAAGTGTTTATGTGATTTGTACATAAACAAGTCATATTAACAAAGGATAACTTGGTAAAGCGCAACTGGACATGATCTACTAGGTATAGTTTTTGTGATCGGAATGAAATCATCAAACACCTTTTCTTTTGATTGCCCGTTGGCCAAAGTTTTGTGGTAGACGGTGCACATTGCCTTTAACGTACTCCTCCGAATTCTGTCAATACGTTATTTGGAATGTGGCTTGTTGGGATAGAGTCCGAAACAGCTAGACACATTCGCGTAGGAGTGTGTGCTTTGTTGTAGGCAATTTGGAACTGCAGAAATGATTTGGCTTTTAACAGAACAACAAATATTCATTTTTTGCAGGTTATATTCCGAGCCACTGCGCTGATCCATATGTGATCGTTACTCACTCCGACGAAGGCCAGGGAGCGTTTGGTTACTGGATCTATCTGGTGGGAGACGGTAGCACGGGATATCTTCAACTGGTTTGGATGGCGGTCATGTAATAGGATAGGCGATTAGTTTGCCTATCGTTGTTATGCTAGCCGGTTGTGGCCTTTTGGCTTTTGGTTTTTGGCGTTGTGGCTCTTTGTGAGCTGGCCGTTACTTTGTTTCAGACTATAAGACTCTGTTGAACCTATTTGTTTATCTATAAAGATGGCCGTATGCATCGTTCTGATGTAGAGGCTGGGGAATCCCCCCTTTTCGAAAAAAAGATAGTGCAATTACAACCTACTCCCAGTCGTCCTCCTCCTCATCATCATCGTCCTCGCTGGTCTGGTTCTTTGTTGGTTCTGTAGATCTAGCTCCACTTTCCTCACGTGGACTTTAGCGCATGTCAAACCTCCCTCTTTTGTCGACACCTGGCCTGGTTGTGCCACGGTGATTATATAACCACTAGAAACAGCTGCGGTTAAGTATGGCTACAACTACTGCGCGCTACTCCGTTACCTTTTTCCAGTGGGTGGTTAAGAAACTGAGGAGGTTGTGAATCAATATGTGGTTGAGTTGGTTAGGTGGACAGTGGTATCCTCAACCCATCAAGATTCAAATCCTGGTGCTCGCATTATTTCTGGATTTATTTCAGGATTTCCGGCGATATGCTTTCAGTGGGAGGAGACGTTTCCGTCGACGACGAGGTGCCTGCGGTGACTTCGTAAATCTCAAGATGATATGCCGGCTCAGTCTCTCGAAGGTGCTCATAGGGGTAGGGTCTGCGTGTGTGCGTTCATAAGGGTGAGTGTATGCGCGTGTATATGAGCGCTTGTGTCTGTACTGATGCTAAAAAAAAGAAATTGAGGAGGTTTCCCCGGAGAAAAAAAAAGAAACTGAACCGGTTATTACAGCAGGAGCAGACCTTTGACCGTAGCGTTGAGCCGGGAGCATCTACTGAGTGGGGAGTTGTTGCTGTAATGGTGACCACTCGCAAAAAGGCACCGGGGCCGGCCGTGAATCGCCTCTGGCCCGGGAGACACAAGCAACACAGGCCATACGACGCGACGAGCAACGGTGGGCATTACCGGAAGACAGGAAGAACGCATCGGAAAAGGGGAATCGATAAAGGGGGCATGTGCTGTGCTCGTTCCTTCATTGAATTTTACATACAGGACAAAGTCTTATTTCTCCACGTCTTGAAACTGAATTTAGTTTTGATTCTTTGAATGGCATGGCACCACTAGTGCGTGCGTACGTACCTTTTGTGCTGCCAAACCTACGAAGATGTGGCTGGATTGGTCGATGATCGGACAAAAATAACGTGTGTGCACGTCAGCGAAAGAGTAGTATACGTACCGTCAAGGAATCCCACAAAAAACAAACGATAGAGTAGTATACGTACCGTGTGGCAGTATATTTATAAAAAGAAAAAAAGAAAAGAACTTGGAGAGGTGAATAGTAAAATAATAATAATAATAATAATAATAACCTGATTTTTTTATATGAGAAATGTTTGAGTGTGTGATGACTGTGCCAATTTTTAGCGTGTTTGCACATTTGAATAGCTCTCAGAAAAGAATTAAGACCTGTGAAATTTTTTACTAGTTCGTGCACTGATTAGGTTGAGTTTTTTTTTCTGAGAGCTGCTCAGATGTCCGAGCACGTTGGAAATCGCTACGGACCTCACGCACCCAAACATCTTCCATTCAAAAATAATTTAGATTTTGTTTTAGTGTTTCCATTATTTTGTTAGTGTTCGTCGAGATATGAGTTTGGGTCCGGAAATGGATATTCGAGGACCTCGCTGCTTTTCACTTCGAAATAATCAGAAGGGATCCCTCAGAAAAGAAAAGAAAAGAAAGTACAGAACAGAATCGCCGATCCGGGCGGCGGGCAGCACCGAACCATCCATCCCGCCTCTCTCCCTTGGCTGAGGCTTTGACTCCCTGGCCCAGCTGACCGGTCAACGTGGCGTGTCGCGGCAGCCCGCGTGGCGTCGCCGTCACCAGCGACGTCACCGCCGCGAGCGAGTGCGCCGTCCCGTCCCACATAAAAACGAAACCACCCACTCACCCACCACCCAATTCCCCTCCCCTCTCCAGGTCTCCTCCCGAAACCCCCAATTCGAAAATCGATTGGGGATTTCGGCGTCCCAAGCTCCCCCCAGATCCGCGCCTCCGGCCGGTTCGCTCGGCCGCCCCGTCGATCTGCGGCCGCCGTCGGAGCTGACCGGTCCACGGCTCGATTCGCCCGGGGGATTTGTTTCGGGGCTTTTGGTCCTGATGGCGTCGTCCCCGGTCTCCTACTGGTGCTACCACTGCAGCCGCTTCGTGCGGGTCTCCCCGGCCACCGTCGTCTGCCCCGACTGCGACGGCGGCTTCCTCGAGCAGTTCCCGCACCCGCCGCCGCCGCGCGGCGGCGGCGGCAGCGGCCGGCGCGGGGCCATGAACCCCGTGATCGTGCTGCGGGGCGGCTCGCTCTCCGGCTTCGAGCTCTACTACGAGGACGGCTCCGGCGACGGGCTGCGGCCGCTGCCCGGCGACGTCTCGCACCTCCTCATGGGGTCCGGCTTCCACCGCCTGCTCGACCAGTTCTCGCGGCTGGAGGCGGCCGCGCCGCGCCCGCCGGCCTCCAAGGCCGCGGTCGAGTCGATGCCTTCCGTGACCGTCGCCGGGGGAGGCGGGGCCCACTGCGCGGTGTGCCAGGAGGCCTTCGAGCCCGGCGCCGCGGCCCGGGAGATGCCGTGCAAGCACGTCTACCACCAGGACTGCATCCTCCCCTGGCTCTCCCTCCGCAACTCCTGCCCCATCTGCCGCAGCGAGCTTCCGGCGGCGGCCGTGCCTGAGGCGGAGGCGGACGCCGGGCTCACCATCTGGCGACTCCCCCGCGGCGGATTTGCCGTCGGAAGGTTCGCCGGCGGGCCCAGAGAGCAACTGCCGGTTGTCTACACGGAGCTGGATGGTGGTTTCAGCAACGGCGTCGGGCCGAGGCGGGTGACATGGCCAGAAGGAGAAGGGCAGGTGGACGGCGGCGAAGGTCGGATTCGCCGTGTATTTAGGAACCTGTTTGGGTGCTTTGGCCGGGGCGGCCGGCCCGAGAGTTCCTCGCAGTCCCGTAGTGGCTGAGCAATGTTCTTCCTGGTAACTCACTTTCAATTGATGATAGTGGTGAATAAGTAGGAGTTTAGTATAAGGAGGAAACCCCAGGTGGTGAGTTATTGGTTAGTTTGATGTAAATGAAGGGCTTGCATTCCCCCCCTTTTTGTCTCGTTTTAAGAATTTAGAGTTGGCCATGAGCAAACTACTCAGAAATGAAATTTGATAGCAAATCAGGAAGAACAAGCCCAAGCCTTCAAGAACGGGATAGCAGTGAATTATGGGGGAAATCAGTCACTGGCAATATTCTAGGCAAAGAGAACAATCGGTGTTCTCACTTCTGTATTGTCTGTGCATATACTGGATTCGTTAAGATAAATTTTGATTTTGCATTATGTTGGTCCCATACATGAAATTTCAATATACTTGAGTACTTCTATTTTTATTGTTATTATTCCTCTGCCTAAACCTCTTTTTTGTTTCAACATAAGATATCCTTAGACCGGTCATAAGTTGTAACAACGGCTATCGATTTACTTGCAGTTTGCCGAATCTTGGGCTGCTAAACAGGGATGGCCTGAACAGCATACAAGTGATGTTTGATTTTTTTTTTTGGATGTGCCTTCTACCATGCTGGACTCTTAATGTTTTTATTTGCACTGCTAAATAGAGAAACAAAAGAAGTCCATTACAGGGTTTTGATGCTCAACCGATTCAAGTGTTATGTATGTAACATTGAGATACCGATCTAGATTGATTTCTTCCGTGAATTGAACTAGTGTGAGGGGCCATATGAGTGAAGTGATTAACGAAGAAATGTCTACCGTACTAGTAAGATGATATTCTGTCATTATATTTCTATCACAGCAATTAGCAGTTTGTGGCATGTATAAGAGATGTTGAAGTGGAGTTTTTTGGACCGCAAATCCAAATGGAGTTCTCTGTTCCTTCATATATGTATAAAGTTGCTAGGAGTACCATGTTATTGTTTTCCAAGTTCATGTTGGGCTGGATTCCGAACAATGTTAGTTATCTTGCAGTAGGCATGACACTCTTTGTCTATGTTCATCATTGTAGTTCATTTCTTTTGTTTGACAGTCATACAAGTTAGCGCATAGTGGTTGGCCTAATTTTGATGTTCTACTTCTCATTTCTTCTGTACATTTATTCTGTATAAAATAGTGGCAGGATGATCTTCAGCAGAACCAATGGAATTGCTATCTATTTCTCTTTTGAAACTCACCCATAGTGAGTGTTGTTGCTCATCTAGGAATATATCTACAGTAGTTCTCTAGTTAGTTGTGGCATTGCACATGAATTATTTGCTAAAGCTATCAACTCTGCATGTTCAATAGTCCATGTTTTAATGCTGTTCGAGAAAAAGGGCCTTGTCCATTCTGTTTTACATAGCTGCAATCCATTTTTGCCCATGGTTTGGATTTGCTTGTGACCATTCTCTTATTTGCCTTATATTGTATCATCATGTGTTTGTAAATTGCATTACTTCTAAACCGACCATGTACTCAAGTTGTTATTGTTTGGACTTACTGGTAATTTCTAGGTTGCTTAGAGCAGAAGGCTGTCTGACAAACCACATATGGTCTCTGCTTTGCTCACTAACTTGCATTTCCTTGCCCATTCAAGTAGCCACATGTCTGTTCTTGGACTTGTTTCTAAATGTCTTACGAATACTGAAATATCCTATGCTCATTTGTGTTGCCTGCAGCCTAGAGCTAAATATCAATTGCATGTCTTCACGCTTCATACCGATGATAAAAAAGAAGGGTTCAATTCTTAGAAGCTAAAACTTGGATGGTAGTCCACAGGTAGTAAAAAAGTCTTTCTAGTTTTGCTATCTGCTACTTGTGCTCCATCATGATATAGCTGTGCTTCACAGCTTCTCATGGTCATCAACTGTTTGCTCCTAACCTCTACCCAGTTGGCTAGTAACCGCCGACGTGTGCTAACTATAGTTACTTCCTCCGTCCGGAATTATCTGTCGCTGAAATGAGTGTATCTACACGTTTACGTCTCCTCTTCTAATTGCTGCCTCTGAGTTGTCATTTAGTGACCGACATGTTCTTCCTCTTCAGTTGTTTTCTTTACCCTTTACACCATACCTCTTCTGTCTTGGTGTTTTCTTCTTGTTAAATTATTATTCCGGACATGCACGCCTATGTTCTGTTACTAATAATACTGACTCCTTTTTTTTGGAATGACTTCCAGATGAAACTGATACCATTCTGATGAGAGTTCTCATTCGCCCCCTTCCGGGAAGACTTGTTTGTATGATGTTCCGTTGGTGGTATGATGCCATGTTTGATTTTGAGAAGGTTCTCTGAAGGAGTGGGGAACATATTCAAGGTGGTGTCCATTTGTTTCATAAGGTTCTGACAGTACATCCTCAGAAGGGATATGGTTATATTAAAACATACTACTCCGTCTCAAAATGTAAGACGTTTTTTGACACTAAAAAAATGTCTTACATTATGGGACGGAGAGAGTAGTATGTTTCTATAACATCTTGGATTTTTATTGCCAGATTCATTTACAGCTGCAGCCGTCCTATTGCCTGCACTGCATCTAGACGAAACGCGCTCTATGGTTCGCTGGACTCTCAGCATCAACCAATGTCGGTTGGCTGGACAGCTTGTTGGAGCATCCATGCCGCTATGTGCTGCATTTTCCCTGTGGATGACAAAAACTGGGGGTCCGCCTGAGGATGGCAACATGAGAGGAGCCTCTGGCCAACACTGGGAAACAGTTGTCAGGTCAAGCGGGACTGGACCCATTCTAGGCCATTTCTAGCGAGCAAATCGCTCTCGCTCTCTCTTGGCCTTGTGACTCGTGAGTGATCATCTTCGATTGAGGTGGGCATCTTCTCCGTTAGGTGGCAGATAAGGAGGTAAAGTCTGGCCTTGATGCTAATCGGGGAAATGTTTGGCACGATGGCTCCAGGTTTCGGAATGCGTTGCTGGACCTGGAGCTATGCTGGGGACATCATTGCGGGTGCTGGGCGAAAATGACTTGTTCGGAACAGGGGTCCTAATTGGCTAATTGCAACGCGCACTGTTGTGCAGTGCGATTTGTGCTGTCGTACGGTAATCGGCGGACGGTAATGCAGGCTACTAGTACGAACTTTTCGATATTCTAATGGTTGTTTTGCTTCATGACTCGGGAGCAGTTGTCCGTGTGTGGTGGTGATGGTGTCTTTGTACTGCTGCTTTGGTGAGGCTCCATGTTTTCTGAAAGTCCCACCTCACTTTGTTCGCTTGGTTCTCTCTCTTCCCGATGTGCCGACCATCATCTTCCCCGTCTTCGTTCATCCTTGTTCGCCTCCGATCACTGTTGCAGCATTGGACACCTTGGCTATAAAGGATAGATGCCTTTAAGCTGCTGCCGCCAACAGCGTGGCGCGGCCCAACTATGCCGCGGCGATGTGCAAAACTTCTGTTTTTCTCGGCAACATGCACTCCCTCCGTCAAGTAGTATATCATCGATTTGCAAGCTGTTTTAGCTTGCAAAACAATCTTATATTATACTAGGATGGAAGCATTTTTTGTTTTTGTTTTTCGCTAAGTCTTGAAATGCTAATATTTATTTCTTTTATTTATATAATTTGTTTAATGATAAGATTTTTTTATGTTTCTCAAAGTGTTAATGCATTTTGAAACATATTGATGTAATTTTATAAAATGTTCATATAATTTTAAAAGTGTTCACCTTTTTGCAGAAAAGGAATGAAGGAGTACGGCAAGATGACTTCGTTTAATGTTCGTGTACTTGAAGAAAGTGAGCACATTTTATAAAAAATGTTGTAAATTCAAAAACAATTCACCCATTTAAACAATATTTGTGTAACTTTAGAAATTTGTTACGCCTAATGCTTATGTAATTTAAAAGAAGTATTCAGCTATTTTCAAACAATCTTCATGTAAATTCTAAAAGTGTTCTAGCATAAAAATTGTTTGTGTAAGTGTTCTCGCATTTCCTCTAAAAAAAGTATTCTCGCATTTAAAAGATGTTCGTGCAATTTAAAAAATATTCATCTATTTTTTGCAAATATTCACCATTTATAAGAAGTGTTTGGGTATTTAATAAAGATGTTCATGTAATTTTAGAAGTGTTCATAGCTTAAAATTATTTTTCATGTAATTTTGAAAGTGTTTGATATATATTTTTATAAAAAAACATCAAATTAAAATTAAAAAAGCCTGAAATTAAACCAACAAAAAATATAAATGGAGAAAGTAAAAATAAATAAAAGGGAAAAATAAAAAATAAAAGTGTAAAACAAGAGAGTGGAACCCGGAAAGCCACCGAAAATCACATGCAATACGAAAGATAAAAGATCTAATCATGGGCTATAAAAGATAAAAGATAAAGGAACGTGAAGAAAATTATTGTGTTGCCACTCCCATATGGCTTGGCCCACTAACTGCACAGCGTGGGCGATTCATTGCTATGGTCCATTATAAGCGGTGTATAGCAAATGGATGTGGTGACCACTCGGAGAGATCTTGTCACGCATGTGACCCCTACATGCACTAAGGCTCATGAAGAGAAACACAATGAGAAGGCCCTAGTCTCAAACGAGACAACGAAGCTCTAATGGATTGGTGACTCCGTATGCGTGGATACCTGCAGGGGGGTTGTAGCTTCAATCCTCAATCGGAAAATTCTCACGACTGGGAGGTATAACCCAGCTGCGGGAAGCTGCAAGTTTGCAGCAATCTTAATCAACCTCTTCTCTCTAATGCGTTCGTTGGTAAAGATCAGATCAAACATATTTTTATCTTCACCGTGATCCTGGGTTTTATTCATAGGCATGATTTTTTTTGTTATCTACATTTACCAGCACGCGTCCCTTCCAATGGCCATTTCGGCTCGTGTGGGTATGTGCACCAACTATAAAAGTGCCTCTACCTCCAACCATTTGTGGTTGGCTCCTCGAGTTGAATTTCAAACAAGTGTTGTCTTGAGCATCCCTCCTCGCATCATTTCAGTCAAGAAATCCTAAGTGAGGAAAACCACCTTGAAATGACATTTCCCTCCCTAAGTGATTTTGGTCTAGATGACAACGCAATTTGTGGTCTAATCGTGTGCTTGAGCTATATGTATATTCAAAGATGGCACAAGACGGTTAGGTACCCCCCCCCAAAGGAACAGATCAAAGACGATGTTGTGGCGCTTTTGTTTCGTTTGAGTCGTAGGAAACCGTACTATTAAGAGAGGGTCCGCTTCGAAAGATATGGATGGAATCAATCACGAACACAAACCAAACTTAACCCCCTTTTCCTCCCCAACATTCGAGGAGTTCTCCATCCTTTTTGGTGCCCCTGAATTTTCCTACCTCGTACTACCGAGATAGGCAACGGTAGTACCGGTCCTTTAGAGGAGCAGTACTGTTGTTGCATGCCTTTAGGCTGGTAGTTCCATACTATTGATCGTTAGTACCTCTCCCCTGTTGGAGTAGAACTACCAAATCAAGTGGTGGACCTACTACCACAGGGGCTCATTTCCCTCTGTTTTGGCCCACGACACTAAGGCGGCACTGTTATGGCAATACCGTTATTTCATAATAGTCGGTACTACCGGTATCCTGTGCGGTAGTATCGCTTGGGCATTTGCAGTGCAACCTGTATGGTACTATGGTAGTATCGTTGTCCGCATTGGTAGTACCTCTCAGTGAAAACCGGGGCAACAGTTGGATTTGGAGGGGGCATATAAAAAGAGGGTCTTCTTCCCCAAGTTGACCTAGCTCTTGTCTCTCTCTCCTCCATTGTTGCCCAAAGCTTAAATCTCCTAGACCTCTCTCCCTAGCCACCCAAACTCCTTGATCATCTAGGATTTGGGAGAGAGGACCTAGATATATCGCCCATGGAAGGAAATTTGACACCCCTTGTTTTTCCTAGTGGATCTTGTTTTTTTTGGTTTTTAGGCACCCTAGACGGAAGAGGTCTCCTCAAAGCTTAATCATTGTGGTGTAAGCTTCATGGTAGTGTTGGAAGCCTACAATTAAACTGTGCAGATTGCCCAACCTTGTTTGTGAAGGTCTAGTCACCGTCTACAAGGGCACCGCGTAGTGGATCGTGGCACCTTGCATTGTGTGAGGACATGCAGAGAATAAGGTGAGCCATTGTGGCGCTTGCTAAGTATCGTGTCGTCACACCTCTCCAACGGAGACACACCTCCCTCAAAGGAGAAAACTTCGGGAACAACACCATTGTCTCCATTTGTGATTTATTTTTTCCTTCACTTACTTGCTGTAAGCTATCTTTATTGTGTGTCTTATCTAGCTTCTTGTTATTTGTAAGCTTGCCATATAGGTTGTCCACCTAGTTGCATATGTAGATAACCAATATATTCTTACTGTAATCATTAAAATTGGAAAAGAGACTAAAAAATGTTAGTTGTCTATTCACCCCGTCTAGTCGACTATATCGATTCTTCCACACACAAAGTCAAAATGAATTGTGATTGCGTATCACAGAGGAACATGCCATGCCTTGCTTCTAACTTGTTACACTTGAGAACGGCTTCATTGGGGAACTTGTGAGGTTTGTGTCCCCCTCATTTGTCTGGCTGGAGTTAGAATTATCTTTTGTCCCTCCTCGGTGTCGGCTCCTTTGGGACGACGATCTATCCAGTTTGCGACCATTGATGTCTTTTGATCTACATCAACCAGATGGAGGCCCAGAGGTGACAACGAGCTTTACTCACGACGCTTCACGTGCGATGCAGAAATAAGACGATGCTGTTTTTCGCAAGAACTTGTCTGTAATTTTTTATTCTCGCAAGAAAGTTTTTATAAGGACTTATTTTATTTCATATATGGCCTTTGGCCTTTTCGAAGAAGAAAAAAAGACGCCCATGGTCTTACCCATCATACTCATGTATGAATCAAAACCTCCATCGGATCGATCACTAGCATTGTACAAAAATCAGCAGTTTTCTAGTGCATTGGTAGCCCATGGGCCATGATACGTACTCCCTTCTTTCATCTATATAGGGTCTAATGCGTTTTTCAAGACCGCCTTTCACGTATGGTCTGCTAGAGTTGCCACACTGTCTGGTGCACGCGTGCTTCGTGCTGTTGCTTCGCTTTCACGTATGGAAATGTGCTTTCGATCACCGGAGTTCGCAAAGGTAAAAGGTTTGGAGTTCGCAGGTCCATGGCCTGTCATCTCATATGGTGCGATTGTGGCAGAGCACGTCACATGCGACGCCAAATAATAAGATGGCCGTCGCCATCCCATGATCACTGCAGCTTCCGGAATCATTAGTCCGTTTGGAAGGGCATTGGAGTCCTTCACATGTTGCTGCCTCCGCTGTGAACTGGTTTGAAATGGGGGAGTGCGAAATTTACCGATTTCTGCAAAAATCGTGCACTGTAAACATGGGTGAAAACGGGCAAAATGTCCTGTCAGAGGTTTTTCTTCTTTGAGCAGACGCATAGAGTCCCTGTGATGGATGTAATGCTGGCAACTAGGCACAAAAGGGTGAGTTCTCGCCATGTGATCCAGTCATCCTCCAGCTATTATCACCAGGTATTGATTTCTCAACCGCAGACAGGGAGATTTTCCTCCCGACAAGCACACCAAGAAGCCGTGGCAATGCCTTGCCCCTGAAGAGCTGCACTGAAAGCCACTCGCCCCCGGAAGGCCGAAAGTCTTGGTCGACGACGACGAGCACCAGATGCCTCTTGCATTCTATATTCTTGTCTCTGGTGAGCCGCGATACCTGGCCGGACCGCCGGACTACTACGTATTCATGAGCTCCCTGAGGACCCTGTCCCCTTTTTTCTTGCCAGTCGGCACCTTGCTTTCATGCGCAGAGCCCACACGGAGTAAAGAAGAGAGCTGTGGCGCACGTACTGCCACTGCACCAAACACATTATTACCCGGGTGCTTATGGAAAACACGCCAGGAAGCAGAGGAGACGACGACGGGTCAGATGTTGTAGACGTGGAAGACGTGGAAGCAGAACACGGTGTAGACGTGGATCGGACCGGTGGTTGCAGGTCCATGCAAAGCACCTGCAGTTGGTTGACAGTTGCCCACTCTCATTTCAACCCCAGGCAGAGCGCGGATAGAAAAGTAGAAACTGCCCGCCAATGGACATGGACTCCTTTATCGTTCTCCTCTTCCTCTTTCTTGCGCGAGCGGAGGCGGCGAGCCACGGCGTTGGTAGAGAAGGCAAGGCTGGGGGAGCGGTGCTCCTTCCGCTCAGGCTGCAGGAGGTGGCGCCCCCGCCGCGAGCGCCGGCGAACCGGCTAGGTTCCGCCACAATGTGAGCCTCACGGTGTCGGTGGCTGTCGGCACGCCGCCGCAGAACGTCACGATGGTGCTCGACACCGGCAGCGAGCTCTCCTGGCTGCTCTGCAACGGGAGCTCCGTGTCGCCGCCCGCGCCGTTCAACGCGTCCGCTTCTTTCACATACGGCGCCGTCGATTGCTCGTCGCCGGCGTGCGTGTGGCGCGGACGTGACCTGCCCGTCCGCCCGTTCTGTGACGCGCCGCCGTCCACCGCCTGCCGCGTCTCCATCTCCTACGCAGACGCCTCCTCGGCCGACGGCCTCCTCGTTGCCGACACCTTCGTCCTCGGCGCGCAGGCCGTGCCCGCCCTGTTCGGCTGCATCACCACCTATTCCTCCAGCACGGCCGCCAACAACAACGCCACTGACCCGTCGGAGGCGGCGACCGGCCTACTCGGCATGAACCGTGGCAGCCTCTCCTTCGTGACGCAGACGGCGACCCTCCGCTTCGCCTACTGTATCGCCCCCGGCCAAGGACCCGGCATCCTCCTCCTCGGCGGCGACGGCGGCGCGGCCCCGCCGCTGAACTACACGCCGCTGATAGAGATTTCCCAGCCGCTGCCGTACTTCGACCGGGTGGCCTACTCCGTGCAGCTGGAGGACATCCGCGTGGGGCGCGCCCTGCTCGCCATCCCCAAGTCCGTGCTCACGCCGGACCACACGGGCGCCGGGCAGACCATGGTGGACTCCGGCACGCAGTTCACCTTCCTCCTGGCCGACGCCTACGCGGCGCTCAAGGGCGAGTTCCTGAACCAGACGCGGTCGCTGCTCGCCCCGCTCGGCGAGCCGGGCTTCGTGTTCCAGAGCGCGTTCGACGCGTGCTTCCGCGGCCCGGAGGAGCGAGTGTCGGCGGCAAGCCGGCTTCTCCCCGAGGTGGGCCTGGTGCTCCGCGGCGCGGAGGTGGCCGTGGCCGGGGAGAAGCTCCTGTACAGTGTACCCGGCGAGCGGCGCGGGGAGGAGGGGGAGGAGGCTGTGTGGTGCCTGACGTTCGGGAACTCGGACATGGCCGGCATGTCGGCGTACGTGATCGGGCATCACCACCAGCAGGACGTGTGGGTGGAGTACGACCTTCAGAACGGCCGAGTCGGCTTCGCGCCGGCGCGCTGTGAGCTCGCCACCCAGCGCCTCGGCGCCCAAGTGTAGTTCTTGTCTAGTGGCATTTCGTCGTGTAAAGGTACAGCGAAATACTAGCGGCGGCGGCGGCGGCGGCAGTGGCAGGGCACGTATCGTTAGCAGAGGGCGAGTATTAGAGACGGTCACTCTCCGATCACCTGCTGCTGCCAGCGGTGAACTACTGGTTATTTACGAACTTCATTGCTGTATTATGCGAATACATATACGAGCTAATGACATAGTAAGCGACATTTCAATTTCGATCGGGCAGTAACTCACTCATTGAGAGTCAGCAATAAAAAAAAAAGATAAACAAAAAAAATCAAGTGAGGGTCAAGTTTAAATTGGGTTGTCATATCCCAAAGAACAACGCTAAGGGTCGCCACTGCCAAGTCAACAACGGACAAAGGTCCTGAGCCCTGATAAGGAAAGGAGAACCACGGCGACAGAAGCCCGCGAGCGTCGTCGTCGTTGGCGCCAAAGCACAGAGCTTTTGCTCGGCAGCTCACCCGTGCCACCACAAGGTCTCTAAAACAAACGCGACAAGTTTAGATCCCCATAGCCGGATCAGGGCGACGCCACTACGAACGACAGAGGACGCGCTCGAGCCACCTGTTGCTACACCTCCCGCCGCCTACATGACAAAGAGGAAAAGCCACCACCATCACCATGGCGCCGCCGGAGAGCCAACCACGTAGACCGCCATCCAGGCCCCGCCCTGGCATCCATGTCTGAGACACGACCAACCGTGCACATCACGGTGCACCAACCACGGTAGGAAGAGTAAACTGTGACATCTTCCATTCCTAACTCGGCATCAG
The DNA here is from genome assembly GCF_002162155.2 of Triticum dicoccoides. Taxonomy (NCBI): domain Eukaryota; kingdom Viridiplantae; phylum Streptophyta; class Magnoliopsida; order Poales; family Poaceae; genus Triticum; species Triticum dicoccoides. The sequence continues at coordinate 104,660,623 of NC_041386.1, forward strand.
CCCCAGAGTTTGGGTCGACACCTCCACGGTAGGAGGCGCTCACGCCTGCATACCCAGCTAGTCCCGCTAGAGAGGCATAGACACGCCACATGACTACCTACGGCCGTTGCTGAGCAAGCTCACACGACGCCATGTCTGTGGCCTTCGACACCGATTTACCTGACAGTGCAGTGGTGTCCCGACCACCACCATCGACCACCACACCCGCAGTAAGAGGGACCTCATCGCGCGTGGGCACCACCCAGACCGAGTCTACCCCTACCTATCCAGAGTAGAAGCTCCAACCTATCTCAGGCCCAAATATGATCCGTCCGAGCACAACCTCCAAGTCCTGGCCACCTCCACGCCGCAAACACTCAGAGGAGCCACCACCAGCCACACCACGCTGTCGTCCGCCAAGCGCCGCCACCCGAACCATAGCTACCGCATCACTGACTGGTGCAGCCACCACCATACGATCGAACCAGATCAAGGCCAGGCGTACAAACTCCTCGCCACGACCCAGTCTCCGCCCGTCGGATCGGTGCTACTTGTGAGCTGCGTTGGGATTTCCTTAAAAAGGAGAGGATGATGCAGTACAGTAGAGATAGGTATTTTTCTCCGTTAAGAACTAAGGTGTGACGCCCCGAGACCGATGCGCCAGGTGTCTTCCAGTTATTCGCTGTCTTTGCCATGTCATTTGCTTGCGTGTTGCATCTTGCCATGTCATCATCCGCATTGCATCTGCATATTTTCGAAACTTGCATCCGTCCCGGTCTCCTCGTTCCTTCCGTTGTCCGTTCTAAGCCCAGTCACACTTGCACGCGCCCGCGGCATGTCCGAAATAATATTTTATAAGTGGCCAAAAATGTTCTCGGAATGGGTTGAAAGTTGACAAGCGGTGTTGTTATAGTGTAGATAGGCCGCCTGCCAAGTTTCATCGCATTCGAAGTCCGTTTGACGCCCCAACGAATAACTATAGCGGCATTATAGCCGGTCTATCGTCGGACGTTTTCGGTCTCCGGAAACAGTCGCCGGGTCTCTCTCTCTTCTCTTCTCTCAGCCCAAAGCTTTTTGCACAGTCTGCTATAAACCGCCAGGCCTCGAAACCCCTCCTTGCACAGTGCTTCGACACCCTCGTGTGCGCGTCCAAAAACTGTCCCGAACCCGACCCGGATAGTCATCACCGTTGGGTCCGGAACATCCCCAAACATTTACAAAATATCATCGTTTTATTTATTGGACTCCTTAGCATATTTATTCTCGTCCGTCGGATTTCGATCCGATGATCCAAATCCCTCTCCTTTCACCTACATGCTATATATAGCCCCTAACCCTAAATTCTAGGGACCTTGTCCCATCCATCCCATCCCCACGTCGCCGCCACTCTCCTTGTTTTCAGCGTCGGACCAACTAGCCGCCCTCCTCGTTTTCCCCCCGATCCAATGCACCAACCAGCGCTCCCCCATGTCCCTCCTCGATCCCGAGCGCAGTCACCTGCAAGGCCACCGCCACCTCACCTCCCTTCTCCTCGCTGATGGCTCCGCCCGCGTCGGAGCACGTGAACATCAGCAGCAACCGAGGCCCCCTGCTCCTGCCTCCTCCTCCCGTCCTCTTCTTCGCATTTCCCTCTCTCTAATCCCTCTCCCTCCCAGGTACTTCGTCACCATGGATGCCCGACGTTGCTTCGTCCTGGAATGGATCCTCGCGCCCGAGCTCTGCATCAACCCCGTGTCACCGAAGTCAAGCCACCGTCGGCCTCCGCTTCGAGCTCCGCCTCCAGAGATCCGTGCCCTGCCTTCCATTCCCGCACCACGACGCCCCTCCTCCGGCTCGACCCCGTTCACCGAGCTCCCTGCCGCGCCGGAGTCCCGCCGCTTCCTTTCCCTGCAATGCCGCCAGGTCTCGTTGCCGGAGTCCCGTGCGTCGTCGCGCCAGTTGACCGAGGCCGCTGCTGCGCCTTCCTTTCGAGGGAGATGAGTGTCGCGACCTGGAGCCTGCATCCCTCCCTCGCGTTGACTGCGGCCTCGATCCGAGCCAGCGTGGACGAGCGCGAGGACCCAGCTTCCCATGCCTCGCCCACGGGCCTCCTACTCGTTCGGCCCAGCTAGATCTGGCCGTTGGGTGAGCAGCCTCCCGGCCTTTTCCACTATTGGGCCAGCCTCTGTTTCGGCCCAACACATGTTTTTTTCCAGAACGTTTTAGCTAATTATTCCAGAGTTTCCAATTTTGCAGAAGAACCCTCCTGTTTCATGCATTTAATAATTCACAAACGGTGCATCTTTTTAAAATAAATTATATATGAAAAATGCTTAGAATTGTGTCTAAATTCATAATCTCCAACTTTCACGCATGTTTAAAATGTTATTTGCATATATTTTGCCTATTTTCATGTTAAAATAATTTAATTCATAACTAAATAACCGTAGCTCGGTTTTAAATAAACTTTATATGTAAATGGGGTAGAAAGATGCCTAGTTTAACGTGGTGCACTCATCTAGCATGTTTAACAACTCTAAAATTATGTTTAGGGCAGAACAGTACCAAATCCATAAATATGCACATGAGGATTTTCCGGACTTGTTGCTTGTTGTTCCGGCCTCATTTAAATTTGCCTAGATAGGTAGTTTTATTATGCTTCACCCTCTTGCCATGTTAATCAACATTTAATATTGTTTTGTACCTAAACAAGAGAGAACTAAAAAAGTCATGTGGTGTTCCGTCAATATGCAACTCGTTGCATATTGAGCTCCACTTAATTTGTAGGATTGCTTGTGCACTTTGCCATGCCATGCTTCATTAAACCGGACATGCATCATACTTGGTTGTGCATCATGCCATGATTATGTGATGGTTTTTTACTTTGTTATTTGCTTCTTTTCGGTGTTGCCTCTCCGGGATAGTTCCGATAACGTCGCGTTTGTGAGGATCCTTCGACTACGTCTGTTTGTCTTTTTCATGGACTTGTTCTTCTTCCTTGCGGAATCTCAGGCAAGATGACCATACCCTCGAAATCACTTCTATCTTTGCTTGCTAGTTGCTCGCTCTATTGCTATGCCGCGATAGCTACCACTTGCTTTATCATGCCTCCCATATTGCCATGTCAAGCCTCTAACCCACCTTTCCTAGCAAACCGTTGTTTGGCTATGTTGCCGCTTTTGCTCAGCCCCTCTTATTGCGTTGTTAGTTGCAGGTGAAGATGAATTTTGTTCCATGTTGGAACATGGTTATTGTTGGGATATCACAATATCTCTTATTTAATTAATGCAACTATATACTTGGTAAAGGGTGGAAGGCTCGGCCTTATGCCTGGTGTTTCGTTCCACTCTTGCCGCCCTAGTTTCCGTCATACCAATGTTATGTTCCTTGATTTTGCGTCCCTTACGCGGTTGGGTGTTATGGGGACCCCTTGACAGTTTGCTTTGAATAAAACTCCTCCAGCAAGGCCCAACCTTGGTTTTACCTTTTGCCTCACCACCACCTACTTTTTCCCTTGGGAGTCGCTCTCCCGAGGGTCATCTTTATTTTAAGCCCCCCGGGCCAGTGCTTGTCTAAGTTTTGGTCCGAACCGAGTAGACTGCGGGGCCACCTCGGGGAAACTTGAGGTTTGGTTTTACTCGTAGGATGTCTCATCCGGTGTTGCCCTGAGAACGAGATATGGGCAGCTCCTATCGGGATGTCGGCGCATCGGGCGGTCTTGCTGGTCTTGTTTTACCATTGTCAAAATGTCTTGTAACCGGGATTCCGAGTTTGATTGGGTCGTCCTGGGAGAAGGAATATCCTTCATTGACCATGAGAGCTTGTGATGGGCTAAGTTGGGACACCCCTGCAGGGTTTTGAACTTTTGAAAGCCGTGCCCGCGGTTATGGGCAGATGGGAATTTGTTAATGTTCGGTTATAGAGAACTTGACACTTAACTTAATTAAAATGCATCAATCGTGTGTGTAGCTGTGACGGTCTCTTTCCGACGGAGTCTGGGAAGTGAACACGGTTCTTGTGTTATGCTTGGACGTAAGTAGTTTCAGGATCACTTCTTGATCACTTCTAGTTCACGACCGTTGCTTTGCTTCTCTTCTCGCTCTTATTTGCGTATGTTAGCCACCATATATGCTAGTGCTTGCTGCAGCTCCATCTCATTACCCCTCTCCTACCCATAAGCTTAAATAGTCTTGATCTCGTGGGTGTGAGATTGCTGAGTCCTCGTGACTCACAGATACTTCCAAACAGTTGAAGGTGCCGATGATACAGTGCAGGTGACGCAACCGAGCTCAAGGAGGAGCTCGATGAAGATCGTGTTCGTTGTGTTGTTTCGTTGCCAGTTGGTCAGTAGTGGAGCCCAGTCGGGGCGATCGGGATCTAGCATTAGGGGTGGTCTTCTTTTATTTTGGTTCCGTAGTCGGACCTTGATTGTATTCTGGATGATGTAATGCTATATTTATGTATTGTGTGAAGTGGCGATTGTAAGCCAACTCTTTATCCCTTTCATTTCAGTACATGGGATGTGTAAAGATTATCCCTCTTGCGACATGCCTACTATGCGGTTATGCCTCTAAGTCGTGCTCCGACATGTGGGAAATATAGCCGCATCATGGGTGCTACAAGTTGGTAATCAGAGCCTTCCCCGACTTAGGAGCCCCCTGCTTGATTGAATCGCTGGCGTTGTTGAGTCTAGAAAGAAAGTGTTTTGAGTCTTATAGGATTATATATATCAGAGAGTAGGATTCTTTTTACTCCTCAGTCTCTTCGTCGCTCTGGTGAGGCCTCCTGACGTAGAGTTTTTACTCTTCTCTTCTCAAATTTCACGAATTTTTTTTAGGATCAAGCGGGTATCTTGGAATCGTTCCGATGGTTTTGTGACGAGAACATTGTTCTTGGTGCCTCCTGATATTTAGGGGTTGTGGCAGTGTTCCGGGGAGTTGAGCTCCGAGGTGTTGTCGTCACAATTTTATCGTTACAGTTCTGGAATACCTGAGTTCGCCGACATCGAAAATCTCTTTTATGCAGTTGTTGGTGAGATAACCTTGACGCCACCCAATACTGGGGCGGGAGTTCGAGAGTATTGCCATAACTCGTATAACGGATGCTTTTCGAAGGTTGAGGTAAATGATTTCCGAAGGTTTCTTGGTTATGTGTTGAAGGATGGATACAACTGGATGTAGGATTTGCTAGTTTTGGGTGAGATATTATGCTTCCCCTGTATCCCCAACACCTGATTGCATAACCAGAAAGTTTCGGGAGTTTATAAGTGGGAATTCAAGTAGCTCCTAGGATATCTTTCCGACAGGTGCATGATATGAGATTGGGGTTCGATGTCTAGTGGTCCGCCTATCCACGGTTGGTTTTATAGTGGTCTCGTTGTGTCTTAAAGAGTCTTTGGCCATGCTGACTCGGGGACGCTTCGTATGTCATGTGCACTGCCTTGTACATGATGGTGTTGTACGATCGAGCCCGTGTGGGCCCCACCACAAAAACTTCGGACGAAATCTCTATCATATGTTTGTTCCGGCTTATTTTGCAAGCCAATCCTTTGTTTTGTTTTTCTGTTGTGTTATTCGAGTTGCTTCAATGTCAATTGTGTTTCCATACCTTTCCTAAGCGGTATTCTCATATATCTATGTGAATACTAATCCTTCTTGATCTTCGAGTTTGCCATCCCAATTTCTTCTGAACCGGTGTGTCTCTCTTCAAGTGGATCCGATCTTTTCAACATCCGCAAGATCAATTATCAGTTCTTCTCAACGGTGCTCATTTCATCCGTCCCAAGATGCCTTTGTTTTCCCGTCCTCCCACCCTTTTCCTTCAAGGACTCAGATCTCTTAATCGAGTATCCTTTTATTGATGGGAAGTCTCTCCTTTCTTTTCTGTCAATGTTTCTTACCCAGTGGTTCTCATGAAGATGTTCTACTAGTTCATCATTCCTCGTTTCTTTTATCTTCTCCGGTGGATTCAATTCAAGCTTCGGTGTTGAACTTATTCCTTTCATTTGTCCAATGTTTCTCCATGCCGATGCACCTCTTAATCTTTCACCTCTCGCTATTCAATTGTTCTGGAGTGCTGAAGATATCTCGGAAGATTCGTGTTTTCATTCCTAAACCATTCAAGCTATTTCGAGGTTGTTATCTCATCCAAGCCATTTTATTCAACTGGTGCAATCTCTCTTTTAAATCCTTCAACATTGTTTCTTTTCAGTGGGCCCTAACCCACATGTCTTTTTCCAGGATCTTACCTGACTCTTCTTATTTTCCTTGACCTATCCTCGAATTTCTTTTCGAAGTTTGACGTAAGAATGAATTATCATCAGTCATATGTATTTCTCCAAGATCTTTCAAATTCTTTCATCATTGGTTCAACCTTTCTAATTTTTCATTCCAGAGTGCCTCAAAAATTCATGGTGGTGTTTCTCATCGTCATTCTCTGCATTTGAAGACCGAAGAAGAGTTTCTCTTAAATCTTGCCCCATTATCTTCAAAGATTCGTGGTTCTAGTTTGGGGTCATCCTCTCATAATTGTTTTCGATTGTGAGAATTCTTTTCACCCATCTGGAGTATTCAGGAGTCTTTTCAGTTTGATTCTCCGGAGACCATCATTTCAGATTTATTCATTCTCAGCTTGTAGCTCTCGTTCTCCAAAATCATATCGGTGCACCATTCAAGTATTCTCTTATCAGCTCGTGATCTCTTCTTCACTTGTATCTAAATCCCCTCAAGTATCTTCATTCGTTCTCTAATTCTTCCCAGTGTTTTCTTTATTTTTTCTTCGTTATTTTTCAATTCTTACGGTGGTTTGTTCAAGTTTCTTCTTCCTTCGTTTTCATATCAATTCATTCATTGTTTCCAAGTACTATTGGTGGTTCTTTGAAGGCCTCTTCAGGTTGGTGCTATATCTATCTTAATCATTTCTACGAGAATAAGTAGTATGTCAAATCCGTTACTTGTCATCAATTTAAATTGGTGAAGGATAAGCATAATATAATTCTTATTCTTGTTTCATCGAGTACATTCAATTCCTTATTCCAGAGGCTCATCAAATTCTTGATTTCATTTGTTCATCTTTCTTTTCCGGAGTTCCAGGTCTTCCGCATTATCTCGTCGTGAGCCTCCATCTAAATCATCGCAAGGCTTCACCTCGTGTTTTCAACTTCTCTTTCTTTATATCATCCTTTTTTTACCGGAGTTCTTCATGGAGGCACTACATGGTGGTTCATCAAGGATTCCTTTCATTCTTCAGTTGTTCGTCAAGATTTCCCTTGAAGTTTTGATCTGCCAAGTTATACTCTGAATTAAACATGGAGTTCAACACATGTATTGTTTTGAGGAGTTCAAGTTCTCTTCATCTTGCATTTCGAAGTGCAATTCTTTCTATCTTATCTCTTGCGGTGGTGTTATGTCATTCTTGACAATTTCTTTTGTGTTTCATGATTCGCAAGTTGTCAAGAATGAGATAGTTAAACCCATCAATTTCTTCGATCATGAGCTCTTCTCAACCCATCATTCTCTTCATTGGATTTATCTTGGGTTATATTTCACCTAAAGCTTTCCCTAAGGATTGTTGCTATTTATGGTGCTTATAAATGATCCAAGTTCTTCATTTATCCTACCGGTGAAATAAGCTTCTCGTCTCCTTGTTGACATCAATACAATCTATTGTTTCATTAGTGGCAGAATTTCACCTCATAGTTTTGAGATGTTCTCCATAAGCCCACTACAAGCTTGTTCTTTTCGTTGTTGGTTTTCGAACAACTCTGTCATAACCTTCTTGGAAGGGTGCTTTCCAAGATCATTTGTGAGAGAAGATGCCTTTTTCTTCTCCATTCTTTTATTCCAATGATATATTTTTATTCTTCCTTCCGGAGGCATTGTGATGTTGCTCTTTTCATCATCATCTCGATTGCGAGGATCGTGTTCTTTTCGTGCTTATCCATTTAATCGGAGTGTCGTGCCCTCTTTTCAAGTTCTTCCCATTCTGTCAAGTTTTTGCATCCCTTCTCAACCGGAGTGATGTCTGAAATCTTTTCTTACCCCTGGTACCATTCTTTTAATTGTTCCGGAGGCAGTGTGTTGTTGATCTCATCAAGTATCCTCTCATCTTGTCAAGTTCATGTTGAATTCCTTCCATTTCCAGTCAGAGTGCTGTCCAGATTATATCATTCTTATTCCTTCTCTATCTTGTTTAACCGGAGTGTTGTGTCTATCATTCCTATTCTAACCGGAGTCTCATCCAAGTGCTATAATTTTTCCAAGTTCATATTCTATGCCTTCCTTTTTCAACCGGAGTGTTGTCGTAATTGATCCTTATAATTCCTTGTACATCTCGTTTCTACCAGAGTGCTTGCATGTACTTCTTGTCCATTGCAACCCTTTTCTCATGTCTTTCAACCTACAGGGTTCTCGTGATATTCCTTGTTCCTCTTTTCTAATGGAGGTTTTCAACTTGGTTCATCTTTGTTGTATTCTTTCTTTCAAATTTGTTCAACCTCTCAAGGTTCGTGGTTTCACTTGTTTGTCAAAGAAGCAACTTTGTTTTACCTTTTCTCGTCCTCTTCCGTTTCCCTTTGATGCCATCCTAGATCTCGGGACGAGATCCTCTCGTAGTGGTGGAGTGTTGTGACGCCCCGAGACCGATGCGCCAGGTGTCTTCCAGTTATTCGCTGTCTTTGCCATGTCATTTGCTTGCGTGTTGCATCTTGCCATGTCATCATCCGCATTGCATCTGCATGTTTTCGAAACTTGCATCCGTCCCGGTCTCCTCGTTCCTTCTGTTGTCCGTTCAGAGCCCAGTCACTTGCACACGCCCGCGGCATGTCCGAAATAGTATTTTATAAGTGGCCGAAAAATGTTCTCGGAATGGGTTGAAAGTTGACAAGCGGTGTTGTTATAGTGTAGATAGGCCGCGTGCCAAGTTTCATCGCATTCGGAGTCCGTTTGACGCCCCAACGAATAACTATAGCGGCATTATAGACGGTCTATCATCAGACGTTTTCGGTCTCCGGAAGCAGTCACCGGGTCTCTCTCTCTCTTCTCTTCTCTCAGCCCAAAGCTTTCTGCATAGTACGCTATCAACCGCCAGGCCCCAAAACCCCTCCTTGAACAGTGCTTCGACACCCTCGTGTGCGCGTCCGAAACTGTCCTGAACCCGACCCGGATAGTCATCACTGTTGGGTCCGGAACATCCCCAAACATCTACAAAATATCATCGTTTTATTTATTGTACTCCTTAGCATATTTATTCTCCTCCGTCGGATTTCGATCCGATGATCCAAATCCCTCTCCTTTCACCTACATGCTATATATAGCCCCTAACCCTAAATTCTAGGGACCTTGTCCCATCCATCCCATCCCCACGCCGCTGCCACTCTCCTTGTTTTCAGCGTTGGACCAACCAACCGCCCTCCTTGTTTTCCCCCGATCCAATCCACCAACCAGCGCTCCCCCATGTCCCTCCTCGATCCTGAGCGCAGTCACCTGCAAGGCCACCGCCACCTCACCTCCCTTCTCCTCGCTGATGGCTCCGCCCGAGCTGGAGCACGCGAACAGCAGCAGCAACCGAGGCCTCCCTGCTCCTGCCTCCTCCTCCCGTCCTCTTCTTCGCCTTTCCCTCTCTCTAATCCCTCTCCCTCCCAGGTACTCCGTCACCATGGATGCCCGACGTTGCTTCGTCCTGGAATGGATCCTCGCGCCCGAGCTCTGCATCAACCCCGCGTCACCGGAGTCAAGCCACCGCTAGCCTCCGCATCGAGCTCTGCCTCCAGAGATCCGTGCCCTGCCTTCCATTCCCGCACCACGACGCCCCTCCTCCGGCTCGACCCCGTTCACCGAGCTCCCTGCCGCGCCGGAGTCCCGCCGCTTCCTTTCCCTGCAACGCCGCTAGGTCTCGTTGCCGGAGTCCCGTGCGTCGTCGCGCCAGTTGACCGGGGCCGCTGATGCGCCTTCCTTTCGAGGGAGATGAGTGTCGCGACTTGGAGCCTGCATCCCTCCCTTGCGTTGACTGCGGCCTCGATCCGAGTCAACGTGGATGAGCGCCAGGACCCAGCTTCCCCTGCCTCGCCCATGGGCCTCCTACTCGTTCGGCTCAGCCAGATCTGGCCGTTGGGTGAGCAGCCTCCCAACCTTTTCCACTGTTGGGCCAGCCTTTGTTTCGGCCCAACGCATGTTTTTTTCTGAATGTTTTAGCTAATTATTCCAGAGTTTCCAATTTTACAGAAGAACCCTCCTATTTCATGCATTTAATAACTCACAAACGGTGCATCTTTTTAAATAAATTATATATGAAAAATGCTTAGAATTGTGTCTAGATTCATAATCTCCAACTTTCACGCATGTTTAAAATGTTGTTTGCATATATTTTGCCTATTGCCATGTTAAAATGATTTAATTCATAACTAAATAACCGTAGCTCGGTTTTCAATAAACTTTATATGTAAATGGGGGTAGAAAGATGCCTAGTTTAACATGGTGCACTCATCTAGCATGTTTAACAATTCTAAAATTATGTTTAGGGAAGAACAGTACCAAATCCATAAATATGCACATGAGGATTTTCCGGACTTGTTGCTTGTTGTTCCGGCCTCATTTAAATTTGCCTAGATAGGTAGTTTTATTATGCTTCACCCTCTTGCCATGTTAATCAACATTTAATATTGTTGGGTACCTAAACAAGAGAGAACTAAATAACTCATGTGGTGTTCCGTCAATATGCAACTCGTTGCATATTGAGCTCCACTTAATTTGTAGGATTGCTTGTGCACTTTGCCATGCCATGCTTCGTTAAACCGGACATGCATCATACTTGGTTGTGCATCATGCGATGATTATGTGATGGTTATTTACTTTGTTGTTTGCTTCTTTCTGGTGTTGCCTCTTCGGGTTAGTTTTGATAACATCGCGTTTGTGAGGATCCGCTCGACTACGTCCGTTTGTCTTCTTCATGGACTCGTTCTTCTTCCTTGCGGGATCTCAGGCAAGATGACCATACCCTCGAAATCACTTATATCTTTGCTTGCTAGTTGCTCGCTCTATTGCTATGCCACGATACCTAACACTTGCTTTATCATGCCTCCCATATTGCCATGTCAAGCCTCTAACCCACCTTTCCTAGCAAACCGTTGTTTGGCTATGTTACCGCTTTTGCTCAGCCCCTCTTATAGTGTTGCGAGTTGTAGGTGAAGATGAAGTTTGTTCCATGTTGGAACATGGTTATTGTTGGGATATCACAATATCTCTTATTTAATTAATGCAACTATATACTTGGTAAAGGGTGGAAGGCTCGGCCTTATGCCTGGTGTTTTGTTCCACTCTTGCCGCCCTAGTTTCCGTCATACTGGTGTTATGTTCCTTGATTTTGCATCCCTTACGCGGTTGGGTGTTATGGGGACCCCTTGACAGTTCGCTTTGAATAAAACTCCTCCAGCAAGGCCCAACCTTGGTTTTACCTTTTGCCTCACCACCACCTACTTTTTCCCTTGGGATTCGCTCTCCCGAGGGTCATCTTTATTTTAAGCCCCCCGGGCCAGTGCTTGTCTAAGTGTTGGTCCGAACCGAGTATACTGCCGGGCCACCTCGGGGAAACTTGAGGTTTGGTTTTACTCGTAGGATGTCTCATCCGGTGTTGTCCTGAGAACGAGATATGTGCAGATCCTATCGGGATGTCGGCGCATCGTACGGTCTTGCTGGTCTTGTTTTACCATTGTCGAAATATCTTGTAACCGGGATTCCGAGTCTGATCGGGTCGTCCTGGGAGAAGGAATATCCTTCGTTGACCGTGAGAGCTTGTGATGGGCTAAGTTGGGACACCCCTGCAGGGTTTTGAACTTTCGAAAGCCGTGCCCGCGGTTATGGGCAGATGGGAATTTGTTAATGTCCAGTTGTAGAGAACTTGACACTTAACTTAATTAAAATGCATCAATCGTGTGTGTAGCTGTGACGGTCTCTTTCCGGCGGAGTCTGGGAAGTGAACACGGTTCTTGTGTTATGCTTGGACGTAAGTAGTTTCAGGATCACTTCTTGATCACTTCTAGTTCACGACCATTGCTTTGCTTCTCTTCTTGCTCTTATTTGCGTATGTTAGCCACCATATATGCTAGTGCTTGCTGCAGCTCCATCTCATTACCCCTCTCCTACCCATAAGCTTAAATAGTCTTGATCTCGTGGGTGTGAGATTGCTGAGTCCTCGTGACTCACAGATACTTCCAAATGGTCGCAGGTGCCGATGATACAGTGCATGTGACGCAATCGAGCTCAAGGAGGAGCTCGATGAAGATCGTGTTTGTTGTGTTGTTTCGTTGCCAGTTGGTCAGTAGTGGAGCCTAGTCAGGGGGATCGGGGATCTAGCATTAGGGGTGGTCTTCTTTTATTTTGGTTCCGTAGTCAGACCTTGATTGTATTCTGGATGATGTAATGCTATATTTATGTATTGTGTGAAGTTGCGATTGTAAGCCAACTCTTTATCCCTTTCATTTCAGTACATGGGATGTGTAAAGATTACCCCTCTCGCGACATGCCTACTATGCGGTTATGCCTCTAAGTCGTGCTCTGACACGTGGGAGATATAGCCGCATCATGGGTGTTACACAAGGTTATCAATCCAGTAGGAGAACCACACAAGACCTCGTGAACAACACCTACACACAAAAGAACAAATACTTGCACCCAACGCAAACAAGAGGTTGTCAATCCCTTGGCAGTTAATTGCAAGAATGAAATCTCGTAGTGATAGACAGATGAACAAAAACACAAAATAAAATAATGGTAAATAAACTGTAGCAAGATATTTTTGGTTTTTCATATATGATAAAGATAGACCCGGAGGCCATAGTTTTCACTAGAGACTTCTCTCTCGAACAAAAAGCATATGGCGGGTAAACAAATTACTGTTGGATAATTGATAGAAAAGCGCATAGTTATGATGATATTCAAGGCAATGATCATATATATAGGCATCACATCCAAGACAAGTAGACCAACCCCTGCCTACATCTACTACATTACTCCACACACGACCGCTATCCAACATGCATTAGAGTATTATGTTCATAAAGAACGGAGTAACACCTTAAGCAAGATGACATGATGTAGACAAAGTAAACCGAATCAATATGAATAAACCCCATCCTTTTATCCTTAATGACAATGATACAAATACGTGTTATGTCCCTTTCCGCCACTGGGATTGAGCATCACAAGATCGAGCCCATCACAAAGTACCTCTCCCATTGCAAGATAAATCAATCTAGTTGGCCAAATCAAACGGATAGATCAGAGAGAAATACAAAGCTATAATAATCATGCATATAAGAATTCAGAAAAGGCTCAAATAATACTCATGAATAATCTGATCATAAACCCACAATTCATCGGATCCCAACAAACACACCGCAAAAAAAGGATTACATCGAATAGATCCCCAAGAACATCGAGGAGAACATTGCATTAAATATCAGAGAGAGAGAGAGAAGCCATCTAGCTACTAGCTATTGACCCGTAAGTCTGTGGTAAACTACTCACACATCATCCGAGGGGCAGCAAGGTTGATGTAGACTGTAGAGGCCCTCCCTGATCGATTCCACCTCCGGCAGAGTACCGGAAAAGGTCTCCAGATGGGATATCTGAAGAACAAAAACTTGCGGCAGCAAAAAAAGAATTTTGGGTGGCTCTCTAATGTATTGGGAATATTTGGGAAGTTATAGAGTTGGAATTAGGTCAAGAGGTGTCACGAGGGGCCCACAATCCTGGGGGCGCGTTGATACGCCTCCATTGTATCTATAATTTATGAAGTATTCTTGCCATGTTTACAACAATTTTATATGGTTTTGGTGCACTTTTATATGAATTTTATATGATTTTCATGGACTAACATATTGGCCTAGTGCCCAGTGCCAGTTGTTGTTTTCTGATTGTTTTTGGTTTTCCATAAAATCCATATCAAATGAAGTCCAAATGCAGCGAAACTTTTTGACGATTTTTTCTGGAAGAAAAGAGACCTAGGAAGCTTCGGGGGAGTACCAGAAGACCCACGGGAGCCCCATAAGCCACCTGGGCACGCCAATGGGGGTGGCCGCACCTAGGTAGCTTGTGGGGCCCCTGTGGGCCCTCTTCACGTGAATCCAATGCCAAAAATTCATATAAATATAGAAACCCCCAGAATAACCCTAGAACTTTGACACCACCGTCGCAAGCCTCTGTACCAAAGAGATCCCATCTGGAGCCATGTTCCGGCACCCTGCCGGAGGGGGAAATCATCATCATGGGCCATCTTCATCATCCTGGCGGTCTCCATGACAAGGAGGCAGTAGTTCACCCTCGGGGCTGAGGGTATGCACCAGTAGCTATGTGTTTGATCGCTCTCTCGTGTTCTTGATTTGGCATGATCTTGATGTACCACAAGCTTTGTTAATATAGTTGGACATATGGTGTTTCCCCCCTCTATCTTGTTGTGATGAATTGAGTTTTTAACTCTGAGGTTTTACTATTATCGGATTGAATACTTGTTGGATTTGAGAACACTTGATGTATGTCTTGCATATGAATACCCATGGTGACAATGCAATATTATATTGGTTCAATTGATGTATATTTTGGCACTCAACTCACGGATTCCCAAGGTGACATTGGGGTAATCTATGCATAGGGGTTGATGCATGTTTTTGTCCTACTTTCTCCGGTAGAAACCTTGGGGCACTCTTTGAAGTTCTTTGTGTTGGGTTGAATATATTGAATCTAGAGTTGTTTGATGTGCTAATATGTGATAAAAATAATCGCGGATAGGTCCCTAGCCGAAAATAAAATAAAAAGAAAAGACTAACGAACGAACGTTCGCTGTCTGATCCTAACCAACAAAAAGCGTTCGTAAAAATGAACGAACGGCGGATGTCCGCCGAATAACTGAACCGAGATAAGCGAACCTATAAAAAACACAACTAGGTTTTTTTAAAAAACCGATCGGTTTTTACCTAAATCAAAAAAACCAAAGACGGATTCGGCGAACGGCGGCGGCGGCTTCGGCGTGCGGCGCGGCAACGAGCGGCGCGGGCAAACGGCGTAGGCGGCGGCGGCGCGGGTGGCGTGCACGGCGGTGGCGACACTAGGGTCAGGGTTTGCGGGGCAGGGCGGCTTGGTGGGCTGGGGCGGCCTTGGGCGGCGGCTTAGAAAGCCTGCCCGGCAGGAGACCGGGTCGGTCACGGCCCGTTTAGGTCGGTTGACTTAAAAAAACAGATTCCACCAAAAAAATTCTAAAAAATTAAATAAAAATCTAAAAATGCCAAAACAAATTTTCACCGTATAAATATAATACTTAGAACAAAGTGAACATTTTCTTGGCCTAAAAATGCAATTTTGAAAATGCATTTTTTTCTAATTCAAATAAAATAGCAATAAAAATCGAAAAAATATTTATTTGATTTTAATATTTTTCCTCCAATACTTCATTTATTTTGGAGAAGTCATATTATCTCCTCTCATATAGTTTTTAATATGAAATATTTTCGGAGGGAAAAATAATTAAAACCGAAATGATCCTTGTTTCGATATTTGAGAAAATTCAAATATGAAAACGGTGAAATCCCCAACTTTCTCCGTGGGTCCTTGAGTTGCTTAGAATTTGGAGGATCGCAAAACAAAATGCATAAAATATGATATGCATGGATGACCTATGTATACCATTCCAAATTGGAAATTTGGGATGTTACAATCTCAATCATTATCTGGTTCTTTTGCATTGGTTTGTTGAGAGTCTTCATGAACATTAGCATTATCTCTCTCATTATCATTAGGTGAGTGTTCATTACCAGACCGAGTTTCAGCATCGGAGATAGAAATTTCATTATCATTATTAGGAGGTTTTTCTATTTCAGGTTCACTAGAGGTGTGCAAAGTCCTATCATTTTTCTTTTTCTTCCTAGAAGGACTAGGTGCACTAATGTTAGCTCTTTTTGAATCTTGTTCAATTCTTTTAGGGTGTCCCTCAGGTAAAGTGGTTCTTGAGTCATTTTACCTCCTCTAGTTGCAACTCTAACAGCAAAGTCATGCATATTATGATTCATTTCATCAAACAATTCTCTTTGTGCTTTAGCAACTTGTTCTAATAGAGTTTGAACCATAGAAGCATGTTTTTCAACACCTCTAACATCATTTGAGATTCTAAATAAAAAGTCACTCAAGCGAGCAATCATATCAGAATTATGTTTCAATTGTTTCATAACATTTGCATTAAAGTGATCTTGTTTTCTAATGTAGTTTTCAAACTCATAAAGGCATTGACTATGATGCATATTGTGAGGATTATCATTATCATTAAACTTCATAAGAGAAATTACCTCTACCACCTCAGGCAGTGGTGGTGTATTAAGCCCCAACATTTCTTCAATAGGAGGTAAATTTTTAACATCCTCGGCTTTAATACCTTTTTCCTTCATAGATTTCTTTGCCTCTTGCATATCTTCAGGACTAAGATAAAATATACCCCTCTTCTTCGGAGTGGGTTTAGCCGGTGGTTTAGGAAGAGTCCAATCATCATAATTTTTCAATATGTTATTCAATAATTCTTCAGCTTGAGCAATAGTTCGTTCCCTTGAAACACAACCAATACAACTATCTAGGAAGTCCCTAGAAGCATCGGTTAGTCCATTATAGAAGATATCAAGTATTTCATTTTTCTTAAGAGGATGATCAGGCAAAGCATTAAGTAACTAGCAAAGCCTCCCCCAAGCTTGTGGGAGACTCTCTTCTTTAGTTTGAGAAAAGTTAAATATTTCCTGTAAGGTAGCTTGTTTCATATAAGCAGAAAAATATTTTTCAGAGAAGTAATAAACCATATCCTGGGGACTACGCACACAACCAGGAGCAAGAATATTGTACCAAGCTTTAGCATCACCCTTTAATGAGAAAGGAAATAATTTGAGAATAAAGTAATAGCGGGTTTTCTCATCATGAGTAAAGAGGGTGGTTATGTCATTCAACTTAGTAAGATGTGCCACAACAGTTTCAGTTTCATAACCATGGAAAGGATCAGATTCAACCAGAGTATTTAGCTCTGGGTCGACAGAGAATTCATAATCCTTATCATCAATAAAGATAGGTGAAGTAGCAAACTTAGGATCACATTTCATTCTAGCATTGAGAGATTATTCTTTATACTTGCGTAATAATTTCTCTAGATCATCTCTATCACTGCAAGCAAGAATATCTCTAGTCGTGTCTTCACTCATAACATAACCTTTCGGTACCTTAGGCAATTCATATATAGGAAGGCTAGTTCTAGCAGGTGTCTCAGGAGATTCAGTTTCAAGCTCATCATCAGATTTAACAACATCATGTTGTATTACTCTAGCAATTTGTTTATCAAGAAATTCACCAAGTGGCACATCATCATTATCAAGCAAGGTACTAGCATCATCATAAGCATCATTCATAGTAGAAGTAGCATCATCAATAACTTGCGACATATCAGAATTAATAGCATGTGGTGGTGTTGCAAGTTTACTCATAACAGAAGGTGAATCTAAAGCAGAACTGGATGGCAGTTCCTTACCTCCCCTCGTCCTTGAGGGAAATATCTTAGTCTTTGGATCCTTCAGATTCTTCATAGTGATAATATGATAATAATCCCAAGTGACTCAACAAATATAGCTATGCTCCCCGGCAACGGCGCCCGAAAAAGGTCTTGATAACGCACAAGTATAGGGGATCGCAACAGTTTTCGAGGGTAAAGTATTTAACCCAAATTTATAGATTTGACACAAGGGGAGCCAAAGAATATTTGAAGGTATTAGCAGCTGAGTTTTCAATTCAACCACACCTAGAGATTAATTATCTGCAGCAAAGTGATTAGCAGCAAAGTAGTTTGATAGTTTTGATAGTAGTGACAGCAGCAACGGTAACAGTAACAGTGATAGCAGTAATTTGTAGCAAGTGTAATAGTGATGATAGCAATAGTAACACAGCAAGATCAATAAGGATAAATTCGTAGGCATTGGATCGGTGACTTGTTGGATGATATTCGTCATGTCACAGCTATAACCTAGGGCGATACGACACTAGCTCTAGTTCATCGATATAATGTAGGCATGTATTCTGTAAATACTCATACATGCTTTATTAAAAGAACTTGCATGACATCTTTTGTCCTACCCTCCCGTGGCAGAGGGGTCCATATTGGAAACTAAGGGATATTAAGGCCTCCTTTTACTAGAGAACCGGAACAAAGAATTAACACATAATGAATACATGAACTCCTCAAACTACGGTCATCATCGGGAGTGGGCCCGGTTGTTGTCACTCCGGGGTTGCCGGATCATAAACGTAGTAGGTGACTATAACTTGCAAGATTGGATCTAAAACATGGATATAATGATGAATTCATAAACGGCTCAGATCTGAAATCATGGCACCCGGGCCCAAAGTGTCAAGCATTAAGCATGGCAAAGTCATATCAACATCAATCTAAGAACATAATGGATACTAGGGATCAGGCCCTAACAAAACTAACTCGATTACATGATGAATCTCATCCAACTCCTCACCGACGCGCGAGCCTACGAAGGAATTACTCGCTCCCGGTGGGGAGCATCATGGAATTGGCGATGGAGATGGGTTGGTGATGACGAAGAACGAAGATCCCCTCTCCGGAGCCCCTAACGGACTCCAAATCTGCCCTTCCGAGGAAGAACAGGGACTGGCGCGACTCCGTCTCGTGGATCGCGATAATTCTTTCTCCCTGATTTTTTTTGGAAATATGTGAATTTATAGTATTAGGGGGGTCGTCGACGGGGCCACCAGGTGGGTACAACCCACCTGGGCGCGCCAGGAGAGGGGCGCGCCCTGGTGGGTTGTGCCCACCCTGGGGCCCCTCTCCGGTGGGTCTTGGCTCCAAAAATTCTTATTATTGATGACAAAAATCCTCGCAATGTTTCATCCCATTACAAATTAGAGTCCAAAACAAGAGGAAAAGCGCGAGAAAAAGTAGATACGTTGAAGACGTATCAGGTATCAAGCATATATCATAAAATTCAGTAAGCCGTATCTGATGGGGTTCAGCGTATAAATTAAACTGCACTTCAGGGGGGTTATTCCTAGGAAGGAAATTAGAACTTTGCACAGAGGAGTTTGTGAGGAGATGATACTGTTCACATTCAGCTACGATGAAGTCAGTGAGGCCGGCATTAGCAGCATATTGTGTATACTCCTGAAGGATTCTGGCCCCTTCCATGAAAGGGTTATGCGGCCATTCACACGGCCGTAGCTCCGCCATTCTCCGTGTATGGAGATCATTGTCAGATGACTCCCCAATCACTCCCATGGAGTTCTTCTTGGAAGCAAACTTCCTAAAGATACTCATGTTTTTCCTATGAACAAAAGTTCTGAAATTTTTTGTCCATAAAATTTTCTCAACAAAACTTTATAAGATTGGTAGAAACTACTCATAGGGATGCATAGAGGCCATAGCAAGCATTCAAACTACTTAAATCTCTAAGAATTCAACATGCAAGCTCAGCTACAACAGCACCAAGAGTAGATAATTATTCAAAATATAAACCACTAAAGAAAATACTAATTGGACAAACGGAGGAGTCACATACCATGCAAGAATCCTCCGAAACAGTTTCAGAAACGGAGCTTCGATCAAAGAGATCGAAATCCGCGGGTTTGAGAGCAAGAACACGAGAGAGAGAGAGAGAGAGAGAGAGAGAGAGAGAGAGAGAGAGAGAGAGAGCAATGGTGATTTTTTTCTGGAGTTAGGTGGTGATGTGGGATGAAGAGATAAGTGAGGGAGGCCACGTGGGGACCACAACCCACAAGGGCGCGCCTGGGGGTGCTGGCGCACCCAGGTGGGTTGTGCCCACCTGGTGCACCTCCCTCTGATATTATTTGCACCAAAAATTCTTAAATATTCAGAAAAATCGTATTAAATTTTCAGAGGATTCTAAGAACTTTAATTTTTGGGTCATTTTTCATTCCACAGTAAATTTAGAAAATAGATAAAACATGGCATTTTATTTTATTTAACTAACAAAAACATAAAACAAAAGGTAGGGACAGAAGGTAGTGCCTACTAAATTCATCAACTTCATACCTCTAAAAAATGATCCATTAATAAGGTTGATCAAGTCTTATTAACAACCACTTTCGATTAGCATGAAACCGAAGAACTTTCGTAAATCACTAAGTTACCTATGAATGTCCCCAACAATAAGCATTTCATATTTCTTTTTCACAGTAGGTAGAGGTACTTGGAAACTTCCAATAGTGATTGTCGGAGATTTTTCAATAACATTAATACCATTCACTTGGAATTGTTTCCTCGGAAAGTGCACTGTATGCTCATTACCATTGATATGAAAAGTGACCTAGCTTTTATTGCAATCAATAACAGCCCCTGCAGTATCCAAGAAGGGTCTACCAAGGATAATCGACATGTTGTCGTCCTCGGGCATCTCAAGTATAACAAAGTCAGTCAAAATAGTAACATTAGCAACAACAACGGGCACATCTTCAAAAATATCGATAGGTATGGCAGTTGATTTGTCAGACATTTGCAAAGATATTTCGGTAGGTGTGAGTTTATTCAAATCAAGTCTTTTACATAAAGAGAAAGGCATAACACTAACACCAGCTCCCAAATCACATAAAGCAGTTTTCAAATAATTTCTTTTGTTGAAGCAAGGCATAGTTGGTATTGCCGGATCTCCAAGTTTTTTAGGTACTCCATCCTTAAAAGTATAATTAGCAAGCATGGTGGAGATTTCAGCTTCCGATATTTTTCTCTTATTGATGATGATGTCTTTCATGTACTTTGCATAAGGAGGCATTTTAAGGATATCAGTCAAGCGAGTACGCAAAAAGACTGGCATTAGCATTTCAGCAAAGCGTTCAAATTCTTTATCATCTTTCTTTTTAGTTGACTTAGGTGGAAAGGGGCATAGGTTTTTGAACCCACGATTCTCTTTCTTTATTGTGTTTTCTAGCAACAAAGTCTCTTTTATCATATCTTTTAATCTTGGGTTGTGGGTTATCAAGATCAACTATTGGGTCTATCTCAACATCGTTGTCAGGTTCTTTATTATTTGTTTGAGTGTCTTCATGAACCTCATCATTATATTTTTTATTATTAGAAGGTGAGTGTTCACTACCAGATTGAGTTTTGGTATCAGAGATAGAAACTTCATTATCATTATCAAGGGGTCTTTTTACTTCAGGTTCACTAGAGGTATGCAAAGTCCTACCATTTTTCTTCTTCGTTTTCTTTTCAGAAGGACTACATGTTGTTGGGAAACACAATATTTCAAAAAAAAACCTACGATCACACAAGATCTCTCTAGGAGATGCATAGCAACGAGAGGGGGAGAGTCTGTCTACATGTAACGATCCAACCTCAGACGGTCGAATCTCTGTGCATAAGTGTCATCCCTAGATCGGTAATGCTGACACACACAATACTTTGAAGGATTTATAACAGAGTAGCAATCACACACTTATTACATCGATAGTCTCAAAACAGAACTTATTACAATAAATATGGCTTAAGGCCATCTAAATAAGATAATGGTGGAAGGCTTGGAAGATAAAGTGAGTCCATCAACTCCAACGGCATAGCTGAGTGCACGACAACGACCTAGCGCACCTTACTCTTCGTCTGAAAAGTCTGCAACATGATATGTTGCAGCCCGAAATGGGTCAGCACATGGAATATGCTGGCAAGATAACACATTAGGGCAATGAACAAGTAAAGTCTATCACTACATGCATATGAGGCTGGTGGAGGCTCTACGGTTATAATGTTTTGCAAAAAGCCAATTTTTTCCTACAACAAATGAATATATTTTATTTAACTATCATGGTAGTTGTTAAACATTGAGAAGGTTCCTCCAACTCAATCCCAATTAAACATTATTAATAACCCAACCAAATTAATTAATAGAATGATGAGATCAACATGATAATCCAAGATCGAGATACTCAAAATGTCCATAACCGGGGACACGGCTAACCATGATTAGTTTGTACATTCTGTAGAGGTTTGCGCACTTTTCCCCATAAGACTCGATCTCCTCCATTGGATTTCTCGCACTACATGGTGTTTGAGAAACAGATGACCGAGACACAGTCTTTCAGAAACATTAACTCTAACCCCGGGTAGACCGTACCAACCTACATCCCCTACATGTGCTAGCCTACCACTGGAAGAGGTTATGCAACTTACTCCACTATGCTAGAGCCCATAATAGCTTGTGGCTGCACACGGAAGTTTCTAGCATGAATAATCTTATGATCCCTTTGAGCCTGGGTGGCGAACCATAGGATGATCACATGGGTACTCCGGGATATCCTAGGACAACACTGGATTCTCCAGGTGCCCGCAACCAATCCACCCAGATGTGTATTTAAGTAGCCACCATAAGTTAACCATTAATTAACAATCTCACATCTATCATGGATACACTCAAACCCAATCCACGTCTACGAGCATAGCATGGATGTATAAGCATAACGTAGAAGTAACTCCCAGGGTTTGATAATAAAAGGGCAATACGTTCTACCTCATCATCTACTTCCCAAAACCCACATGTTAAGAGATCCTACTCATGCAATGTTTGAGGGTTGTAACAAATGCATAAAAACTGGGTAAGAAAAGAGTATGATCAAAGTGTTACTTGCCTTGCCGATGATCCGCAAAACCTAGTGACTCGTAGTAGCACGCTGCGCACTCCGGGAACTCTATCGCAAACAAACAATAGCATACATAAGCACTCAAGCATAGATGCATAGGTAAAACTTCAAATAAGAAGATCCAAACTGAAAGTTCAACTGAAGAGATTCAATTTGCAAAAAGAATCAATCGAATCGGAGCTACGGAACTGAAACTACGGTCAAAAGAACTTGGACTTCAAATCTGCTTGAAACCAAATTTTAAATTGTCAGAACCTTGTTCAAGTTGATTAAGTAGAAAGAGGGGTTCGAGACAAAGATTTTGGCATTGGTTTCACTGGATTTGGACAAACAATTTAGAAATGGCGAGGGTTTGAAGATCAGGGGCTAATATGCGATAAAAGTAATCGCAAATAAGTCCCTGGCCGAAAAATAAAATGAAAAGAAAAGACTAACGAACGAACGTTCGCTGTATGAACCTAACCGGCAAACAACGTTCATTAAAACGAATGAACGGACGAATGTCCGCTGAAAAGGTAAACCGGCGAAAAACCGATCTAAGAAAAAAAACTAGAGTTTTTTTTACCGAAAATAAACCAATGAGAACCGGCGAAAACCGGCGGGCAACAGGGGCGGTGGGCGGCGGCG
>NC_041386.1:104684223-104688773 GCF_002162155.2 Triticum dicoccoides
CGGCGGTGGTGCGCGACAGCAGCAGCGCGGCGAGCGGCGGCGTCGGCACGGATCGCGAGGCAGGGCTAGGGTTTCGGGGCCGCGGGGGCCGGCTGGCGACTTGGGCTGGGGGCCGGCCTCGGGCGGCTTGTAAGGCCTGGGCACGGACAGAGTCCGGCTCGAGCACGGCCCAAAAGGTCGGTTCGAAACATTTTTTTTCATATATAAAGTTCCGCCGAAAGAAAAATCCTAAACAAATAAAAAAATCTAAAAATGCCAAAAATAATTTTCACCGTCTAAATAAAATATATAAAACTTAGTGAACATTTTCTTGGCCTAAAATGCAATTTTTTAAAAATGCACATTTTTCTAATTCAAATAAAATAGCAATAAAATCCAAATAAAATAATTTATTTGATTTTAACATTTTTCCTCCAATATTTCATTTATTCTGGAGAAGTCATATTATCTCCTCTCATATATTTTTAATATTGGAAATATTATTTGGAGAGAAAAATAATTAAAACAAAAGTGATCCACTTTTCAATATTTGAGAAAATTCAAATATGAAAATAATAAAATCCCCAACTCTCTCCGTGGTCCTTGAGTTGCTTAGGATTTTAGGATCACAAAACCAAAATGCAAATAAAATATGATATGCATATGATGACCTATGAATAACATTCTAAATTGAAAATTTGGGATGTTACACTATGTACCCTTGTAGACTGAAAGCAGAAGCATTTAGTAATGCAGTTGATGTAGTCGAACGTCTTCGTGATCCAACCAATCAAGTACTAAACGCACGGCACCTCCGCGATCTGCACACATTCAACTCGGTGACGTCCCTCGTACTCTTGATCCAGCTGAGGCCGAGGGAGAGTTCCGTCAGCACGACGGCGTGGTGACAGTGATGATGAAGTTACCAGCGCAGGGCTTCGCCTAAGCACTACGACAATATGACCAAGGTGTGTGACTGTGGAGGGGGGCACCGCACACGGCTAAAAGATCAACTTGTGTGTTCTAGGGGTGCCCCTGCCTCCGTATATAAAGGAGGGAGAGGGAGAGGCAGCCGACCACAGGGGGGCGCGCCAAGGTGTGGAGTCCTACTAGGACTCCCTAGTCCTAGTAGGATTCCACCTCCCACACGGAGTAGGAAAGGGGGAAGGGAGAAGGAGAAGGAAAGGGCGGGCCAGCCCCCTTCTACTAGTCCTAATCGGCCTCCTGCCCTAGGCGGGGCGCACCAGCCCCTTGTGGGTTGGTGTGCTCCCCTCTTATGGCCCATAAGGCCCATAACTTCTCCCTTGTGGTTCCGGTAACCTCCCGGTACTCCGGAAAAATGCCCGAACCTCTCGGAACCATTCCGATGTCCAAATGCAACCTTCCAATATATGAATCTTTACCTCTCGACCATTTCGAGACTCCTCGTCATGTCCGTGATCTCATCCGGAACTCCGAACAAACGTCGGTTCATCAAATCACATAACTCATACTACAAATCGTCATCGAACATTAAGCGTGCGGACCCTACGGGTTCGAGAACTATGTAGACATGACCAAGACACATCTCTGGTCAATAACCAATAATGGAAACTAGATGCTCATATTGGCTCCTACATATTCTACGAAGATCTTTATCGGTCAAACCGCATAACAACATAAGTTGTTCCCTTTGTCATCGGCATGTTACTTTCCCGAGATTCGATCGTCGGTATCATCATACCTAGTTCAATCTCGCTACCTGCAAGTCTCTTTACTACTCCCGTAATGCATCATCCCATGACTAACTCAGTAGTCACATTGCTTGAAAGGCTTATAGTGATGTGCATTACCGAGAGGGCCCAGATATACCTCTTCGATATACGGAGTGACAAATGCTAATCTTGGTCTATGTCAACCCAACAAACACCTTCGGAGACACCTGTAGAGCATCTTTATAATCACCCAGTTATGTTGTGACGTTTGATAGCACACAAGGTGTTCCTCCGGTATTCGGGAGTTGCATAATCTCATAGTCAGAGGAACATGCATAAGTTATGAAGAAAGCAATATCAATAAAACTAAACGATCATAATGATAAGCTCTCGGATGGGTCTTGTCCATCACATCATTCTCTAATGATATGATCTCGTTCATTAAATGACAACACATGTCTATGGTTAGGAAACTTAACCATCTTTGATTAACGAGCTTGTCAAGTAGAGGCATACTAGGGACACTTAGTTTTGTCTACGTATTCACACATGTACTAAGTTTCCGGTTAATACAATTCTAGCATGAATAATAAACATTTATCATGATATAAGGAAATATAAATAACAACTTTATCATTGCCTCCAGGGCATATTTCCTTCAGTCTCGCACTTGCACTAGAGTCAATAATCTAGTTCACATCATCATGTGATTTAACACCAATAGTTCACATCTCTATGTGACTAATACCCAAAAGGTTTACTAGAGTCAATAATCTAGTTCACATCGCTATGTGATTAATACCTTAAGAGTGATCATGTTTTTCTTGTGAGAGAAGTTTAGTCAACGGGTCTGCCACATTCAGATCCGTATGTATTTTGCAAATTTTCTATGTTTACAATGCTCTGCACGGAGCTACTCTAGCTAATCGCTCCCACTTTCAATATGTATCCAGATTGAGACTTAGAGTCATTCAGATTAGTGTCAAAGCTTGCATCGACGTAACCCTTTATGACGAACATTTTGTCACCTCCATAACCGAGAAACATGTCCTTATTCCATAAAGGATAATTTTGACCGTTGTCCAGTGATCCACTCCTGGATCACTATTGTACCCTCTTGCCAAACTCATGGTGAGGTACACAATAGGTCTGGTACACAACATAGCATACTTTATAGAACCTATGACTGAGGCATAGGGAATGACTTTCATTGTCTTTCTATTTTCTATCGTGGTCGGGTTTTGAGTCTTACTCAACTTCATAGCTTGCAACACAGGCAAGAACTCCTTCTTTGACTGTTCCATTTTGAACTACTTCAAAATCTTGTCAAGGTATGTACTTATTGAAAAATCTTATCAAGCATCTTGATCTATCTCTATAGATCTTGATGCTCAATATGTAAGCAGCTTCATCGAGGTCTTTCTTTGAAAAACTCCTTTCAAACACTCCTTTATGCTTTCTAGAAAATTCTACATCATTTCCGATCAACAATATGTCATTCACATATAATTATTAGAAATGTTGTAGTGCTCCCACTCACTTTCTTGTAAATACAGGCTTCATCGCAAGTCTTTATAAAATATATGCTTTGGTCAACTCATCAAAGCGATATTCCAACTCCGAGATGCTTGCACCAGTCCATAGATGGATCGCTGGAGTTTGCACACTTTGTTAGCACCTTTAGGATCGACAAAACCTTCTGGTTGCATCATATACAACTCTTCTTTAAGAAATCCATTATGGAATGCAGTTTTGACATCCATTTGCCAAATTTCATAAAATGCGGCAACTGCTAACATGATTCGAACAGACGGTTAAGCATCGATACGAGTGAGAAAATCTCATCGTAGTCAACACCTTGAACTTGTCAAAAAAACCTTTTGCGACAATTCGAGCTTTGTAGATAGTAACACTACTATCAGCGTCCGTCTTCCTCTTGAAGATCCATTTATTCTCAATGACTCATCGATCATTGGGCAAGTCAATCAAAGTCCATACTTTGTTCTCATACATCGATCCCATCTCAGATTTCATGGCCTCAAGCCATTTTGCGGAATCTGGGCTCATCATCGCTTCCTCATAGTTCGTAGGTTCGTCATGGTCTAGTAACATAACTTCCAGAATAGGATTACCATACCACTCTGGTGCGGACCGTACTCTGCTTGACTTATGAGGTTCGTTAGTAACTTGATCTGAAGTTACATGATCATCATCATTAGCTTCCTCACTAATTGGTGTAGTAGTCATAGGAACAGATTTCTGTGATGAATTACTTTCCAATAAGGGAGCAGGTATATTTACCTCATCAAGTTCTACTTTCCTCCCACTCACTTCTTTCGAGAGAAACTCCTTCTCTACACTACAAAAAAAGAAACATCCGTGACATTTTGGGCCGAACGAAAAAAAAATTTGTCATACATATGACACTTCTATGACGATAATTGTGACAAAACCCGGTATCATCATATATGTGGTGGGCTCCTACTTCTATGAAAAAAATCATGATAGAAAATGGGCTTTTCGTCCTGGGCGGGCCGGAGACGCAGCTGCATGACATTCTTTGCGCCGTCCATGACGGAAAAAACCATGGTAGAAGCGAGGGCAAGGAAAATTTTGGGGAGTTCCCGGTTACAGTGGGAGGTAGAGGGCCGAGCGATGCAGGTTTCTCTCGTACACGTACGCGCGTGTGTGCGAGGCATTGGCTCTAACTGAACCCGAGCGAGGCGTTGGGCTCTAACTGAACCCGAGCGATTGCACTGCAGGCTATGCGTTACTGAACCCGAGCGATCGATCGATGGCTGTTAACTGAACTCGATCGACCGATTCCTTCGCTATTGCTGCTAACTGAAGCCGATCGATGTTGCCTCTGGATGAACA
>NC_041386.1:104689053-104710377 GCF_002162155.2 Triticum dicoccoides
ATATACAGTTCCCGGTGGGGGTAGATGAACAGGACCCCGTGGTGTTGCCTCTGGATGAACAAGACCCCGATCGATCGAGCCGGTTGGGGCTGGATGAACAGGACCACCCCATGGAGGGCTGGATGAACAGGACCACCCCGTGGAGGGCAGGATGAACAGTAGATGGTGGAGGGCAGGATGAACAGGAGCCCGTGGAGAGGGCTGGTTGAACAGTAGCCGGTGGAGTAGCGCGTGGTGGAGGCTGGATGAACAGGAGCTCGTGGATGAACAGTCGCGGGTGGAGGCTGGAGAAGGTCGACGGTGGATGAACAGTAGCTCGTGGAGGCTAGAGGGGGTCGACGGTGGAGATGAACAGTATCTCGTGGAGTCCCGTTTTGCGGTACGCCACACCCTTCCCAATGAACAGGACCCCTGATTCGACCGTAGCGCTCCAACACAAATCTGTTTCGTCCGTTTTGCGGTACGCCACACCCCTCCCGATCAACATGACCCCCGTTTTGACCGTAGGAGGTCCGTTTCCTCCGTTTTGTTGTACGCCAGACCCCTCCCGATGAACAGGATCCCGTTTCGAACATGGCCGGTTAAACACAAGGCTGTTTCCTCCGTTTTGCGGTACGCCAGGCCTCGTTTCCATCGCCTGTTCCGTCCAAGCCCTCCTGATGAACACGACCACGCATTCCGTTCCGACCCAGCCGGTTGGCTCCCACACGTTCCGTTGCCTCCCCATGAACACGACGCATTCCGTTGCCTCCCCATGAACACGACGATGACACTGTTTACCCGTTCCGACCCAACCATGTCAACGAGCCCTCGCCGTACGTATGTGCGAGTAGGCGTTCGAGACCCCGCCCATATGTACACATACGTGGCCGTATTTTCTTTCTTGTACCCTGGCCGCCTCTACTATGCCACGTGCGCGCCTCTACATCCACCAGTATATATGTACGTACACATTCGCGACCAGAATGACAACGCTACGTACGCTTCGACCAGGTGGGTCCCGACTGTCAGGCACTTCCTTGCGTGCGAAGATGTAGCTGGTGGGTCCCTGCAGTCAGGGGGGCGAAATACGGTGGCCCGTCCGGTGGGTCCTCGCTGTCAGGTGGAGGAATAATTATTTTGCACGTAATAAGGAGGCACTTCCTTGCTGCGGCCGTGGACCCAACTGTCAGCCTCTCCACGTACAGTCCACGTCCGATGGAAGCCGTTCCTTGACCATGTTAACCACGCCGCGCCGAGAGCACCAGGGCGGTGGACGACGGCGAGGCCTAGGAAGGGGACGACGCGGAGCCGGGGAAGACGCGACAGTGGATGCCCACACGTAGAGGAGTACGAGGGCACTGGTTCGCTGTGGTGTGAGGCTGGCATCACCGCAGAGTAACAGGGGGTGTGGGTGAGTAGAGGGATGGCCTGGCCAATGGTGGGAGTAGTAGGGGGCGGTGAGGCCTCCGCCGCATCGCAGCCGGCCACGGGAGGCAGGAGCACGAGGCACGACCGACGCTGGTTTGGGCGGCTGGAGCAAGAAGACCAGAGGTTGAAGAAGCACTATGGCCGTTGGATGGACATCGTACGGTCACTGGAGCTAGAATCGTGCATATTGACTAAGTTGACAAAGCCCTCCGGCCCCGTCAACTTATTAGGCCCACAAGTCAGCCTGCCACTATACTGGGTCCCAACTAATAGGGGGAGTATTCATTTTTTTGTGCGTAATAAGGAGGCACTTCCTTGCGTGCGAAGATATAGCTGGTGGGTCCGAGCTGTCAGCGGCGGTAACGTTTTTTCGCGAAATACAGAGGCCCTTTTCAGTGGGTCCCTGATGTCAGGTGGAGGAATCATTATTTTGCACGTAATAAGGAGGCATTTCCTTGCGTGCGGTCGTGGACCCAGCTGTCGGCCTCTCCACGTATAGTACACTTCAGATGCATGTCGGTTGTTGACCACGTTGACCATGCCGCGCCAAGAGCACCAGGGCGGTGGATGACGGCGAGGCCTAGGAAGAGAATGACACGGAGGCAGGGAAGACTCGGCAGTTGTTTCCCACGCGGAGGGGAGTACGACTGCACGAGGGTTTACTGGTTCGTCTGCCATCGCCGGGGAATAACATGTCACACCCTAGCTAGTCATGCATCAGAGTGTGTGCATCATGTTTAAAATTTCCTTTTAACTTGAAATGGGGATTGTGAAACCCTCAGAATCATTCCTGAAAATGATCCAAATAAAAATTTCTCCAAAAGGGTCCAACAAAATGCTCATGTTGCTCTCTGAAAATATTGGACAGAGATAAAAATCAAACCAATATTTTAAGAGCTCATAGGTATTTATTTTGGGCATTTGGAATTAATGCATAAATATTTGCATTGGAAATATATTAATTATATATATTAATATATGTCCAAATATTATGCCAATTATAAAGGAGCTCTGGAATAATATATCTAGCTCCTGCAAAAATTGGCATAAGGTAAATAAATGATTTAATATATTATTTAAATCAAAACAAATGTCAGAAATTAGAAAACAGAAAAATAAATAACAGGAGGAGCTTACCTGGGCTCCTCCACTGTGCGGCCCAGCCAGCTGGCCGGCCCAGCCAGCAGGCGGCCCAGCCCGCCTCCCTCCTCTGTCGTCTTCGTCCTCGACAGAGGGAGGGGAGTGTGGCCGGCGCGCGCGCGCGCCACCGCGCCACGCCACCTGCTCGGCTGCCTGCCTGCCCTCCCCCCTCGCTCGATGCCCCGGACGACGCCACGCCTCCCCCCTGCTCTCTCTCACTCTCCCTCAGTTCCTCCCTCCTCTCCCTCGCTCTCTCTCCCACACGGCCGAACACCACCATCGCCGCCGTTCGCCATAGCAGCCGTCTCCGGCCACCCCTCGCTCCCCCGACTAGCCCAGAGGCTCCGCCTCGACCCCCTCTTCCTCCCCACCGCTCCACGGGTCTCCGGAAGCCCTGCATCGCCGCCTACGTCGCCGTTCCCCTCCTCGGCCACCGGAGGTCATCGCCGTCGATTCGCTGCACTCCGGCCGCCCCCGAGCCCGCTAACCATCCCTGCAGCTCCGCGGTGAGCCACCGATTCGATTCCCCCTTGCCCCGTCGTCCCTAGCCTTCTGTAGCTGCCGCCCCCTTGAGCTCCGAAGCTCGACGCCGCCGGCGATGTCGCCGTCATGGCCACGGTCACCGTAGCGCCCAACCGAGCACACCATCGTGCTCCACACCTCACTAGGAGCACGCAGCACGCACCAACGCCTCCCCAAACGCCCTGCAACGCCGATTCCGACCGCACCCGAACTCCGGCCGCCGCTCACGAGCTCGCCGTCGACGGTACAGACCACCCAGGCACGGCCACCACCACCATTCGACGCGCGGGAGCAAGGGCTCTCCAACGAGCCCAAGCACGGCCTCGCCCGTGCCCTGTAGCGCGATCCCGCATCGCGCCGCCGTCTCAGGCCTCGCCGGCGTCATGTCGCCGGTGGGTTTGACCCACCTTGACCACGGCAGGAACCCCCCTGTGTCCCTGACAGGTGGGCCCAGCCCTGTAGCTAATTAGGATTAGCACTAACCAAATCAGTTAAACTAACTAACCCCCCCTGACACTGACAGTGGGCCCCAGCGCCACTAATCCCTAATTAGGATTAATTTAATCCTGTTAAACCCCCCCTGTCACTGACGTGTGGCCCCCACACGTCAGGTTTGACCTCAGCCAGCCGCAGTTGACCACTGACGTCATGCTGACGTCATGCTGGCGCAATATATATAATTCTGGATTTAATTTAAATCAGGAAATTCCAGAATATTATTTAAACTTCAAAAATTCATAACTTTTAATCTGTAACTCCAAATCAGACAAATTATATATGAAAAATGATCAGAAAAATCCAATCTATCCATCTGTACTATTTTCATGCATGATCAAACAAGTTAAATTGATGTTTTAAGTAGAACAAGGAAAAGCACTTTAAAAGGCCATGTTTGAGTTTGAAATTTGAATCTTTGATTCAAATTTGTTCAAACCCTTCTGGTTTTAGTTGCATTAGCCCAACACACTCATATTGCCATGTTTCATGCATGCATCATATTGTTGCACATTGTTTGGTGATGGTTGTGTATCGGTGTCCTTTGCGACAGGTTCTGCCTCCGAGGAGTACCGTGATTACCCTAACGAAGAACCGTATCAGTGCATCGAACCATCAGGCAAGCAACCAACCATTTGATCATATCGATACAATCCCATGTTCTCGCTCCTGCTCTCTTTTACTGCATTAAGACAACGCGTTTCAAACTGCTGTGTGCTACGGTAGTTGAACCCATTTCCTCTGCATGACCTGTCATTGCCACAGTAACTAGATGAAACCCACTAGCATGTGTAGGAGTTGATTGAGCCATATGTATATGTTGTTCCTACCTTGCTATGCCTGCTATGCTTAGAGTCGTGTCAGGTCTGGTTCATCTGGGTGATGGGCTAGAGTGAAATGATTATGTCGGTAATGAGAGTGGTGTGGTGAACACGATTTGGTAAAGGTATCGATGAGAGGCCATGTAGGAGTACATGGTGGGTTGTTTCATTGAAGCCGACCTTAAGCACTGAGATCTGTATGTGTGATTTAAGAATCAGCTACTACCATGCATTGGGCCCGAAACCAATGGACCCTCTCGGCTTCTTATTCACCCTAGTTCTCCGTCCAGGAGTTGCAAGTAGTTTCTGGTGTTTGTAGCCTACTGGAGGCCGTGGACAGCACTGACCGTAGGGGTGGGCTGTGATGCGGTAGGTACGTGGCCGGGTGTACCGAATACCCGTTAGGTATCTCGGGAACCCTGTTCACATCGCTCGGGGCCGTATGGGAAACCTCGGCCGGACTCCCTACGGATGGAACCTGAATAGGCGATAAACCTGGACTGGAGGCTTAGGTGATTAGGTAGGTCGTGGCCGACACCCACGTTGGGCCTCCGCTTGAAGGTTGCCGAGTACATGTCGTGTAAACGACGGTAAGTGGTGAGAGCGTGTATGAAGAAGTACACCCCTGCAGGGTTAACATGATCTATTCGAATAGCCGCGTCCGCGGTAAAGGACTACTTGGTTGCCTATACAGTTCATAGACAAGTAAATGGAAACTACTAAAAGCCTCAAGATAAGTGTGAGTGCCGAGGATGGCTCTTCCGTAGGAAGACGGAGGTGGATCCTCGGTAGTGTATTGGATTGGTGAGTAGTGGACTCGTGTGCGCAAAACCATTTCAAGTTGGAGTATCGTAGGATAGCCTAGCCAAGAGTCAAAGCTGGCTTGCTGCAATAACTCCACCAACCCTTCTTGATACTATGCATGTATGTAGGATCTGATGTAAGTCTTGCTGAGTACCTTTGTACTCATGTTGCTATAATTTACATTTTTACAGAAGACGCTGCAACCCCTTCTGATGGGTTCTATGTAGACGTTGACATCAACGAGTGGGCTAAAGACCCAGGTGGTGACCCTGAGCTTGTGAAGGACCATGTAGTATAGCTAGGCTTTCCAAGCCTCTTTTATTTTACTAGTTGTCTGTACTCAGACAAGTTACTTCCGCTGCTGGTTTGTATGACTGTATGACTTGAATGTTGGGTCGTGTGACCCGTACCTTTGTGTATGTTATGTATGGCTCTCTGAGCCTTAAATAAAGTACTTGTGTCGTAGAGTCATGTTGTGATGCTTCGTTGTATTTGCACATATCAAGCATATTGTGTGTATGATTGAAATGCTTGGTATGTGTGGGATCTGACTATCTAGTCGTTTATCTTTAGTAGCCTCTCTTACCGGGAAATGTCTCCTAGTGTTACCGCTGAGCCATGGTAGCTTGCTACTGCTCTGGAACACTTAGGCTGGCCGGCATGTGTCCTTCTTCGTTCCTGTGTCTGTCCCTTCGGGGAAATGTCACGCTTTGAGTACCGGAGTCCTGTTAGCCCGCTACAGCCCGGTTTACCGGAGTCCTGCTAGCCCAGTGCTACAGCCCGGACCCACTTGCTGATGACCGACACGTTCGAAGCTGGGTCATGGATGCCTGTCCCTGTAAGTCTGTGCCACTTTGGGTTTACGACTAGTCATGTCAGCCCGGGCTCTTTATCATATGGATGCTAGCGACACTATCATATACGTGAGCCAAAAGGCGCAAACGGTCCCGGGCAAAGGTAAGGCGACACCCGTGGGGATACCGTGCGTGAGGCCGCAAAGTGATATGAGGTGTTACCGGCTAGATCGATGTGACATCGAGTCGGGGTCCTGACAGCGTTGGTATCAGCCTCTCCACGTACAGTACTCTTCCGATGGAAGTCGTTCCTTGACCACGTTGACCACGCCGCGCGAAGAGCACCACGGCGGTGGACGACGGCGAGGCCTAGGAAGGGGACGACGCGGAGCCGGGGAAGACGCGGAAGTGGAAGCCCACACGGAGAGGAGTACGAGGGTTCACTGGTTCGGCTGCAGTGTGAGGTTGCCGTCGCCGCAGAGCCTGGCCAGCAGTGGGAATAGTAGGGGCGGTGAGGCCTCCGCGGCAGCACAGCCGGCCACGGGAGGCAGGAGCATGCGGCATGACCGGCGCTGCTTTGGGCGGCTGGAGCAAGAGGACCAGAGGTTGAAGAAGCACTATGGCCGTTGGATGGACATCATACGGTCACTGGAGCTAGAATCATTCATATTGACTAAGTTGACAAAGCCCTCCGTCCCCGTCAACTTTGTTGGCCCACAAGTCATCCTCCCACTATGGTGGGTCCCAGCTAGCAGGGGGTATTCATTTTTTTGTGCGTAATAAGGAGGCACTTCCTTGCAAGCGAAGATATAGCTGGTGGGTCCGACATGTTAGCGGGGGGAACGTTTTTTTCGCGAAATACAGAGGCCCTTCCGGTGGGTCTCAACTGTCAGGTGGAGGAATCATTATTTTGCGCGTACAGTCCACGGCCGATGGATGTCGTTCGTTGACCAAGTTGACAAGGTCGCGCCGAGAGCACCATGGCGGTGGACAACGGCGAGGCCTAGGAAGGGAACGACACGGAACCGGGGAAGACTCGGCAATGGTTGCCCATGCGGTGGGGAGTACGAGGGTTTACTGGTCCGGTTGCCGTCGCCGGAAAATAACAGGAGGTATGGGTGAGTAGAGGAATGGCCTGGCCAGCAATGAAGTAGGGTGGGGCGGTGCGGCCTGTGCGGCAGCACAGCTGACCACGGGAGGCGGGAGCAGGCAGTCCCACCGGAGCTGGTTTGGGCGGCTGGAACAAGAAGATCAGATATTGAAGAAGCAGCATGGCCGTCGGATTAACATCCAACGGTCACTGCTGCTAGAATCGTTTGTGGACTAAGTTGACAAAGCCAAAGTACACGTCAACCTAGTAGACCCACAAGTCAGCCTCCAAATCTGTCCCAAACAGCATACGGCCCAAAATTTCTAGCCAGATTCAAATTAATTTTAAATCTAAATATACCTTAATTTAAATTCAATGAAATTTTACCCGCACAAAAACAATGAAATTTAAAATATCAAAATCCAAAGAAAACAATATTTTGGAACTAATTGTCTGTTTGCTGTATTTTTTCATTTTACAACCCATTTATTATTACTTATAGCCCATTTCTTATTACTTATAGCCCATTTTCTGGGCAAAATGCATCCCTCCTCGTCTTGAAAGATTTCCGGCCCAGCAGGGCGTAGAAAAGCAAGTAGGCCTGCGTTGGTTATTCTGCAAAAAAAAATAGCTGGCTAGCAATTTTCAGAAAGGAAAAAAACAAACTGGGCTGGTCATGTGCTAAACATATGAAATAAAATCCTGGGCTAGACGGGCCACGGGTCCCGCACAACCCAGTTGATACCCTTCTCCGTCCCGAAAAAACAAAATTACTGCGCGCGCTGCTGGGTCCCTACTGTCATCCTCACCATGTACAATCATCTCCTTATTCCTCTCGGTTGTTGATCATGTTGACAACACCGGAGGGCAGCGCCGCGGCGAGTGAACCAAGGCGGAGGACGATGGTGAGGCCTCGGACGGGAACGAACAGGAGCCGGGGCAGATCACAGCCAGCCGTGGGAGGCGGGAGCAGGCGGTCCTGCCGGCGCTGGTTTGGCTTTGGCGGCTCGAGGAAGAAGAGACTGAAGAAACGCGACAGACGTTGAATGTCAATCCAACGGTCAAGGTTGGCACAATCATTTGTTGACTAAGCAGACACCAAGTAGCATACTTTTTTATATATAGGAAGAAAACTGCGAGGAAAATGTGTTCGTCTGTCGTCCTCCTCACAGGGAACGTTCGCCACATAAGTGACTAGCACCCTTGGTTTTCAACCGAGAGGTCTTGGGTTCGAGTCCGAGGAACTCTCAATTTTGTCCTCCTTCCTTTCTCGCAAAAAAGAAAAGAAAATCAAAGACTTGGGAAGGCGTACAGAACAAGCTAGTGTACCAGTAATGAGACGTTGCCGAATTTTAGAAAAAAGAAAGACGTGCTCCTGTAGCTGGTTTGAATCCAAACCTAGACTATGACTATATATGGTGCTATGCTACTCTGCAAGTAATGAAACTGACATATCCAACATTCGCTTCTCCTCTTCTCTACTTACTCTGCCTAGCATCAGAAGCTCTGGCCGCAGCAACCATGTCCGCTGGCTGCTCGTCCACCTGCTCTTCAGCAGTGTCGACATTCTGAGAACGGGGGTCCCCAGACTTGCCTGCCTGCGGCCTGCGGCGTGGCTCAAAGGGGGGCCCAGCATGGCTCATCTTCACCAACACAAACTCAAGACCCTCGCGAGAGGCCAAGCCTCGCGGGGCAGACGACACGTAGCTTCCTCAGGCATGGCCTCGTCAGGCTGGCTCACGAGGAGGCGGAGAGATCAAGGCGGGGTACCTCGCGAGGTGTCCGTGACGCAAGCCATGACAACTCAGGGCGCCATGAGGGTGCCAGCCTGCGCAGCGTCCTCCTTTCCTCTTTGGTGCAAAGGGGGCAAGCGCAGCCGCAGAGTACCAAGGCATCAGGAAAAGGTTGCCATTTCGGTGCAACGAGACCAAGACCAGGAGGACTACGAGATGAAGGTCACCATGGAGCCCAAGACGGCGTCATCACCAGAGCTTTGCGCAGGCGAAGACTACTTTTGTCAGGATAGCTGATACTTGCTGTCCCCTTTCAAATTAGCCCGCCATTGTTGGCTCCCTTCCCGCTCAATATTTGGGAAGAGGACCAGGGCCTCTATAAATAGGACAAGCCACCCACAGAGCAAAGGTTTTTTTTGGGCAGTAGGAAGAAAGAGGCTCATTAGAGAGGCTAGAAGCAGAGGGAAAGAGAGAGAGAAAGGTGGCTGAACTCCTCCCAACAGTTCATCGCCCCTGCCAAAAACAGACCCTCGCGAGGCTGTTCTTCCTTGTATTGTTCGTCATCATCAGCCCAAGAGGCAATCCACATACCACACACTGGAGTAGGGTAGTACACCACAATGGTGGCCCAAACCAGTATAAACCCTGTGTCCCTTGTGTTGTTCTTCTCATAGCTTTGATCCTAGCGTGGCGGAGGGGTGCAGGTAGGTAGGAGGCAAAATCTCCGCGCGCACCCCAGTGTTCGAACCTCAAGGGTCTGCCGGAACCCGAAGTCTGACATTTGGCGCGCCAGGTAGGGGTGCGCCGGAATTCTTCTTCCACCGCTCCGTGCCCCATCACGTCATCATCACCATGCCCGGCGACCAGGAGGGCAACCCAGACCCATGGGCTGCGTGGCCCGCCCGCGCAGAACCGCTCGCCTCGGGCGACCCCGTGCCCCAGGCAGCTCGCGGTCCGCAGGGCGCTGCGGGCCGCGGGCGACGCGGACATGCTTCGACAACTCTTACACCGTGGCAGGCAAGTTCGGCAGCAAGGGCCTCCAATCACGCCGCGACCATGACACCGTACACCCGCCGGGAGCAGGCGAACTCGAGGGCCGTGCTCACGGTGGCCCGAGAGCTGCTGCAGTGCAGACTGCTGGAGGGCGGCCACGACGTGCTGCTGGAGCGAGTGGCAGAACTCCTGGGCTTCGCCGCCTCTGGGGCTCACCCCTTCTCCATCCAGCTCCCATCTCAAGCCCAG
Source organism: Triticum dicoccoides (assembly GCF_002162155.2). Taxonomy (NCBI): domain Eukaryota; kingdom Viridiplantae; phylum Streptophyta; class Magnoliopsida; order Poales; family Poaceae; genus Triticum; species Triticum dicoccoides. The sequence continues at coordinate 104,699,105 of NC_041386.1, forward strand.
GGCGACCCGCGCGGGGGCTCCGCGCACGCCCGCGGGCTCCAAGGCTACTCCGACGCCAGCGAAGTTGTCAGCACCGGACTGGCGGCGGCGCTGCCCCCGCCCCTGGTCCGTGAAGAAGAAGGACCCAACGCGACCCGCGGCCCCAGTGGGCGGCCGCGCTGCCACCCCACGGTGGGCGTGTCAGGCAGGACCGCGTGGCATGCGGGGCATTACGGCGTGGCATTCGGGATGACGGTGCCGGAGGAATACGTGCCCCTCATGATGGACCAAGGACACCCTCATGAGAACGGATAAGGCTCGCTCCTCAGCCCAAGCTGGGGGGACGAGGCACTAGAAGCTGAGCCTTTCTAGGAGCCCCGGAACGGTCCCACTGGCCACGCTGGAGGCAACGATTATCGGGTACCGCTAATTCTTCAGGAGCAGATATACGCTAACCATGGATCGCAGGAGGTGCAGGTCGCCGCAGCAAGCAGCTGCCCCGCTCCCACGGTCTCCTACCCCTCAGGAGGAGGGCGCAGGGGGCTGCAGGAGAGGGGCCGAGACCCGACATCACCACCGCGGCGTTCGAAGCAAGGTGTTCTCAGGAGGTAGGCCCTCTGCAGGGGAGGTGCCTCAGGGCCTGCCCCTGGCGGAGGACCCGTGGTCGTCGGGGGAACCACTGGCGACCGCTCTACCCCATCGGGCGGCGTCCTGGTTTCCGGTCGTTGCTGATGGCACTAGAGTGTGGTGCAAGGCGGGCCCCTCATCTAGCGATATGAAGCAAGGCCAGTGCCTGTGAAGCTCGCCGCCCCGTGACACTCTCACGTAATAATGAGTGGGGCTGTACACGCCCCGGAGTCTCAGGGGTGTCGGCCTCAGGCCCTGGGGCTCCCTCCCACGCCCAGTGGCAGCACTTAGCTCCGCGCTGGTGAGAAGATGTCCAAGACTAGACTAGGTGCCGGACGCGGCCTTTTGTTTGCTTTCATTGCTCTTCCCTTTGGTTGTCGTTTTCCCCCACTGGATTCAAGTTGGATTCGAATTTGAGATTTGCGTGTGTTCGGGGAAGGGGTGCCTAGTCTCGTTCGAGCAATTTCTCGCGTTTCGGTTACCACTTCGCCTCAGCTGCCTCCCCTCGTGAGCCCCTCGCGAGCCGAGTCAGGCCTAGCTTGCGTGCAGCCCAGACTGCCGCCGTCACGTCCTCTCAGGAGGGTGTCTTACTGCAGGTCCAACGGATTCAATCAGGAAACACTCAGGGCACCACAGCCTCCTACGGGCTGCCCCAGGGCTAGCACGGAACAAAGGTAAATTAGCCGACCAGCACGTCACTTAAGCCAACCACTTGGCGTGGGCGCATGGGCAATGTAGCTCCTACTGATACGATAAACACAAGTTTTACATGAGGGGCTCCCCCTCCAAAATGCTCTCACAGCTATCAGGCCAAAACCTGAGTTCTATTCATACAGGGTAAGCAGGAATGATGCACAATCAGTCGGATGAATCTCCCAATGCGTCCTCAGGAGCGCCATCGGGGCCATTGCTGGCGTTGCTGAATTCGCCATTGCTGCCCGCGTTGCCACCAGCGGCGTCAGGGCCGCCCATCACGCCGCCCTCGCCGGCCGCCACGATCGCGTCATTGTTGTCCGAGGCGAAGGCCCTGATAAGAGCCTCCACATGGTCTTCCACCCAGTGTGCCAGCTCACCTCGGACGGCCTGGGGGACTGGGGCGATGGCGGCGTCGAAATCGAAGTGGGGATCCATGCTCCGGAGATGGCCGAAGACACGAGAAAAGGCGCGCCTGAGTAGGGCGCGGCTCCTCTCCTCCACCAACCTGTCAGCCCTGATTGACCGCGCCACCAGCTGCGTCACCACGTCAGTGAGGAATTGAAGATTGCCCGCGTAGTTAACCGCGTGCGGCTCGCCGACGGTCTCCTCGCAGATGTTGCCCAAGGCCGCGTTAGCCCTCTCCCGGAGCGTGGTGAGCATGGGGCCATGCTCATGCTCCAGGAGCCACCACTGACGTATCTCGTTCACGTTCTGGCACGCGACGGCCTCAGCCTCCTTCACCCGCTGGCGAAGAAGGAGCACCTCAGCCTGGGAGGTGGTTAGCTCACCTTGCGCCACCTCAAGGGTGGCCCGGGAAGCATCGGCCCGCCGCGTCACCTCCTCCAGCTTGGCCCTCAGGGCAGCAGTCCTGCCTTCGGCTTCGGCCCGGATCAACCCCAGCTTCTCCTCGAACTCGTGCTCGAGGTTCAAATGTGCCATCGCCACCCGACATCCGACCTCCTCCAGGACACGGGCTTCCTGTGCAGCGACATCATCCTCCGCCTGCGTCACCAAACGCTCCCTTGTCTCCAGACGCTCGTACTCGCGGGTACATTCGGCGGCTTCCAGCGTCAGCGCCTCCTCACGCTTCTGGAGCTCCGCCGAGTCATCGGAGGCCGCCTTCATCGACGCGAGGGCTGCCTCGCGCAGCTCCACCTGCTCCTCCAGTGAGTGGCACCAGGCCAGGAGCTCCCGAGCCTCCTCCTCTGCAGCCGTTCGCCGCCGGTCGGCCTCCCGAGCTTCCTCAGCAGCCCGAGACCGGGCCTCCCGAGAGGCCACCAATGACGCCTTGGCCTCTGCTTCATCAAGGTCGCGCTGACGGCGCGCAAGGGCGATGGCGCCCTCCAGCTCGCGCCTCTCTGCAGCCAGGCGCAGGCCCTCGGCCTCAAGGCGCGCGTCTTCATCAGCAAGCTCCTCACCAAGCAGGCTCACTGCATCAGTCGCCCTTCGAAGGAATCCTTGGCGGAGAGCGCGACGCTCCCGAGCGCGCTCAAGCACGTCTTCCACACCATCGTCTGCCCCAAGCAAGCGCCGGGGGCTGCAGGTCAGCGCACCCCCTCCGGGCTGGGGGCTGGGGGCTGGCGCCCTTGTGACGGCCGGGCACGCCGCGTCAGAAGCCCGGCCTGGGGCCAGCCCGACCTCAGGAGAAGAGCGCAAGAAGCGCCTCAGCCAATCGCAGTCCACGACCAGGCGAGAAGCCCATGGCAGGTTGGCTATGCCACGAGAAGGCTCGCGAAGGAGGATCGCGAGGTGCGCGGGGCCACGATACGCCTCGGGATGGTTCACCTCTTCGATCGCCCTCACCACCCGGGCTCCGCTACTCAGGGCGCTCGAGGATGGTGGAGGGGGCAAAGCCAAAGGGGACGGCTCCTCAGCCGTCTCAGCAAGCTTGGCTGGAAGGGGCCTGCGGGGCAAGGGTCAGTAAGAGCAATGGAAGGATCAGGAGCAGGGAAAGGAGAAGGCTTACTCATCAGTGGCGAAGTACTTTCTGCGCTTCAGCAGGCGACAAGGGTAACCGTCGCCCAGGGCCTCCCTTCTCTTCCGGAGAGCCCCAAAGTCCACGCGGAAGCGGCCTAAGAGTCGGGCGCAGGGATCGACCTGCGACGAAGATGGAGCGTCAAGACGATCAGCGTCAAGGGCGCCTGCCTGATGTGCGCCGCCAATCGCCTCCCCAAGAGAAGCAGTTGGAGCCTCAGGGGCCCCAGTCGCAGGCGCAGAGGGCAGCTGTTTGTCACCCTCAGCCTCAGCGGTACGGGCCCCGATAACTGCTTCCTCATGAGCCTCGCCCGGTGCCGTCACCACGCCGGGAGCCCCCTCGGCCTCTGGCGCCTCGTGCCTCCCTGCTCCGCCACTTGAGAAAGAGTCGCCTTGGCCGATTGGAAGGGCAGTCACCACCACTGGATTCTCACGAGGTCCCTGGAGGCTGGCGGGGCGCAGCCCCCACTCATCAAAGACGAGCATCTGCTTCACGAAGTCGACCCTGCTCTAGCAGAGGTACAACAAGGCCCCTCCCTGCCGGACGCTGCCGGGGTTGGGGTCCCCGGCCAAGGTCAAGAGCGCCGTCTTCAGCACCTCAGGAGCCAGGTCCTCTTCCTGGAGCCTCATACTATCCTCGCGCCCACGGAAGGCCCACATCCGACGAGAGTGGCGTTGAAGGGGAGCAACACGGCATAGCAGAAACTCCTTCACCACCTTGGGCGCTGTCACGCCAAGCGACCTCAAGAGCGTGAAGCGGCGCCAGACGAAGACGAGCCGGGGGCTCTCGAGCGTCTCCTGGCCCCAACCCGAATTAGGGACAGCACGTGAGGTCGGCTCCGATAACAGGGGGCTGGGCACCCCTGCGTCCACATACAGCCACCGCTCGTGGAACCCAACCGTGGGCAGGGGGAGCTTGAAGTCAATCCCAGAGGCCGCAGTCTCAGGCGCGGCAACAAAGCTCACGCATGCCCAGCATTGGGTAGGGTCGACAAGATGCAGCAAGAAGAAGTGGCGCAGCAAGGCAACCGAAGGAGGGATGCCCACCATGGCTTCGCAAACAAAGGCGAAGACCGAAAGGAGGGTGATGGACTCAGGACTTAGATGCATCATGTGGATCTGATAGTGGGAGAGCACGGCATTGAAGAAATCAGAAAAGGGGGGAACCAGACCCGCCCACAGGGCGCGGGCCAGGCCGTCGTCCTCCCACATTCATTGAAGATGGTGGCCAGAGCCAAGCTGACCTTGCCCAGGCCCTCGGCGGGGGCCGCCAACGGCGGTGGGCAAGGCGGAGACGCGGGATTCTTCCCTCTTCCCTTCTTCGTCGGGGCCATGGCGATGGGGAAGGGGGGGGGATTCGAGATTGAATTGAAAACGGAAACCAGGGTTCGAGCGGAGGAAGGAGAGGAAGCGCTCGAGCGATAAAAGGGGAACGGCTGTGTACGACTACGGGTCCGCCTAGCAAGGCGCAAGATAAGGAGGGCGTGGGGGAACAGTGCCGCCCACGTCCAATCAACTGCTGCGCGGCGCCTAAGGCCGCAGGCTGTTAGGGCCCGCGGCGCTTCGCTCTTGCCCTTCCGCCTCCCTGCACGGCCTAGTCCGGGCGCGCCTTGGGCCCGAGGGCTACTGTCGGCGTTCTGGGAACGGGGGTCCCCAGACTTGCCTGCCTGCGGCCTGCGGCGTGGCTCAAAGGGGGGCCCAGCACGGCCCATCTTCACCAACACAAACTCAAGACCCTCGCGAGAGGCCAAGCCTCGCGGGGCGGACGACACGGAGCTTCCTCAGGCACGGCCTCGTCAGGCTGGCTCACGAGGAGGCGGAGAGATCAAGGCGGGGTACCTCGCGAGGTGTCCGTGACGCAAGCCATGACAACTCAGGGCGCCAGGCGGGTGCCAGCCCGCGCAGCGTCCTCCTTTCCTCTTTGGTGCAAAGGGGGCAAGCGCAGCCGCAGAGTACCAAGGCATCAGGCAAAGGTTGCCATTTCGGTGCAACAAGACCAAGACGAGGAGGACTACGAGATGGAGGTCACCATGGAGCCCAAGACGGCGTCATCACCAGAGCTTTGCGCAGGCGAAGACTACTTTTGTCAGGATAGCTGATACTTGCTGTCCCCTTTCAAATTAGCCCGCCATTGTTGGCTCCCTTCCCGCTCAATATTTGGGAAGAGGACCAGGGCCTCTATAAATAGGACAAGCCACCCACAAAGCAAAGGGGTTTTTTGGGCAGTAGGAAGAAAGAGGCTCGTTAGTGAGGCTAGAAGCAGAGGGAAAGAGAGAGAGAAAGGTGGCTGAACTCCTCCCAACAGTTCATTGCCCCTGCCAAGAACAGACCCTCGCGAGGCTGTTCTTCCTTGTATTGTTCGTCATCATCAGCCCAAGAGGCAATCCACACACCACACACTAGAGTAGGGTATTACACCACAACGGTGGCCCGAACCAGTATAAACCCTGTGTCCCTTCTGTTGTTCTTCTCATAGCTTTGATCCTAGCGTGGTGGAGGGGTGAAGGTAGGTAGGAGGCGGAATCTCCGTGCGCACCCCAGTGTTCGAACCTCAAGGGTCTGCCGGAACCCGAAATCCGACAAGCAGGCAACAACCAGATATGCGCCAAGTCGCAACCCGTACCATCGCCTGTGGGTCTCATCACCCCCTCGCTGGCACGCGCACCGCATCCGATTGCTCATCACAACCCGTTGCCGTTGGTGTGGTGCCACTGCTGCAAATCACGCAGAGTCATCCGTCGCATCTCAACCACAATCCGCAACCCTGGCCGAGTCTTCTACAAATGCCCGAATCATGGGGTAATAATATGTTTAAGTGTTGTTCTGCTGCTTTCAGTTGCTATTTTTTTAATAGTTTGGTTGATGGTCTACCAATTTGATTCATGCAGAAAAGGGAAGATTCGTGTGATTTGTATTTCTGGGAAGTTGCTGATGTGGGGGAATGCAACTACGTTGATTATTTGGTTAGCCGAGGAATCCCACTATCAGCAGGTTGGGGTGTTGGACAAGTAATTGAAGGAACGACAGAAGAGGAAGATGCAGAGCAGAAGGTTAAAGATGCAGTTCGTCTGATCATGGCCAAGAAATAGTTGTTGAATGGCCTTGACAACAATGAGGAGATGAAAGAGCTTGTGAAGATAATGGGCAAAATCGATGTGCTCTTTAGGATGATTGTCTCTTTATTTGCAGTGTATGTAGCACTCGTGATGTATTCAGTGGCTACGACATGAGCACTTTGCTGAAACTAGTAATGAATGAAACCTGTGTAGCAGGCTGGTCATAGTGTTGTGAACATCTAATGATTTCTATTAACGGAAATCAGGGGGTATCCCCTTTTGCTCATATAAATAAATAAATAGCAGAGGCCCTATCGGGTCAGCTTTGTTCTCATTCGAAGACGTCGAGCAAATTGCAGTCCAACAATAAACTATGTCATCAAATTCAAGTTTCACAGCCAAATATGAGTACAACTAAACAACAATGTCATCATGTTTTAGTTGTCATACAATCACCAAACACAAATCAGCATACATAACAAGTGATGTTCTCACAGCAAAATACTAAACAACATGTTCATCAGGTTTCAGTTGTCATAGCAAACACAATTTCACATAGTAGATAAAAAAATGTCTTCTGACAGGCAAATACGACAAAAGCAATGTAATCATCATCCGCAGCAACAGCGTCAACATCTTCGCCATGTGTATCAGTCTGAATCATAATTCCCCACGGTGTTATCTTCTTCTTCGTCCTCAACGTCCTCGAATGTTGGCTTCTTCTTGATCAACTCTTGTATGTCCACAGCACGACAGTCAATCTTTTCACCGGCGTCATTGACGTGATGGTTCTCAAAGATATTAGGAACATTTGTGTTATCTTGTACATCAGGAGCAGTGTAAGCATCATCTTGTTGTGCAACTTCATTAAACGAATTCCTCTACTCAAACCTTTGCAATACTCTCCAGTCATTGCTACGTGCAAATGTGTCTTCCAAGAAAAATATCTGTGTTGCTTGATTTGCCAAAATAAAAGGATCATTGGTCTGGTACGCTGCCTTGACATTGATGGATTTGAAATAATCATCAGCTCTGGGTTTTGCGATCCTGGAAAACAGGTTATATCAATGACAGCACAACAGAACCACACACCGATGATCCTCGAAACTGGAGATATACTGCAATTGAATAATGTCTGTTATGTTAGCATACATTTCTGTTGTCTCTTTGTCATACGTATCCGTGCTCATGATGGCACTGTTTTGTGTCTTCCTGCCTTCGTCTCATGCAAGGGTGTTGTAGCGCACATCTCCAACAACGCAAGATTCATAATGTCTTACCCGAGTATCAGGACCCATTGCTAGTGAGTAAAGGGCATCATCAACTGCCTGCCCATCCTCCCGCATCTTCTTAACCTATGGTTAGAAAATAGACAAGCTGATCATCTTACATACTCAATATATTAAAAAAACTGACAGTGCACTTCAAAAGCTTACATGGTTCTTGAACCATTTTGCAAATCCTGCCATAACCAGTTTGCCAATGTTTCTTGGATTTTGCGGCAGTAACTCCTCTTTGTAGATGCTGCACAACATAGTGATCGCGTCAAACATCTAAATATATAAGAATGTGCTGCAAGTTTAGTAGATTACGACGTATAAGCTGCAGTACTGCACTTACTTGATATAAGGTAGTATCTCAGGACAGTTATTCAACACATACCAAACCATTTTGTCCAAATCTTTAGGTTTGTCCTCTTGTCGACTCTTCCCTCTAACTCGAACAGAATAATCGAAAACATTGAGCCCGGGATTGTCTTCACCCACCTCTTTGCTAAGCTGATCAGCTGTTTCAATGTATTTCGAGCAGAATGTCAACGCTTCTGTAGCAATGTAGGCCTCTGCAATGGAACCCTCGGGTCTAGCTCTGTTCCTAACATAGACCTTGAAAGTGCCTAGCCGCCTTTCAATAGGGTACATCCAGCCATACTGTACTGGACCTCTAAGTAGTGCCTCATCAGGTAGATGAACATCCAAATGCACCATCACATCAAAGAAGGCTAGAGGATATATCTTCTCAAGGTCGCATAGGATAGTTGGTATCTTGTCTCTAAGACGCTCCAAAGCATCTATCCTGATATTCCTACTGCAGAGTTCCCTGAAGAATTGTCCCAATTCTGCAACTGCTCTGTATAAGTCAGGGCGGCCCAATCCTCTAAGGATAACAGGTAAAACCCTTTGAAGTAGGACGTGGCAGTCATGAGTTTTCAACCCTTGTACCTTGTTTCCATCTGCATTGACTCTCCTTTCAGGGTTGGAAGCAAATCCATGTGGGAATCTCACACGTGATAGGACCTCGCAGAATTCTTTTCTTTTTACCTTGTCCAAGATGTACACAGCTGGTGCCATATCCCGTGGTTTACCTTCATCTTGCACCTGTAAATCCTTTCTAATACCCAGGTGTGTCAAATCAATCCTAGATTTTAAGGTATCTTTCGTCTTGCCTTCAATATTAAGAAGTGTGCCGATAATGCTGTCACATATATTTTTCTCGATGTGCATCACATCAAGATTATGCCGCAGATCCAAATCTTTCCAATACTCCAAGTCCCACAAAGTGGACCTGCGGATAAACAATAATCTCTCTTCTATCCTGCCACGCTTTCTTTTCCTGCTACCATCACCAGGATGGTTTCCTAGTGTAATATGCCTGACCTTCTCTAATTCCACTTGCAGCTCATCGGCGGTGAGCCTCTTTGGCGCATCACGGTTTTCATGCTTTGCATTGAACACATGTCTTCGATATTTTCTAGGATGCGGCTTGTCCTTGGCAAGGAAACAGCGGTGTCCAATGTAACAGATCTTGCTAAGTATTGCGTATGACAACGGATTCCTATCACAGCGAACACATGCATTGTAACCATGTGTCGTTCGCCCTGACATAGTGCCCAAAGCCGGATAATCATGGATGCACCAAATTATAACAGCATGCAGAAAGAAATCAGCTGGGGGGCTGCCATATAGGTCTCAAGTGAGAACACCCTTCCATAGTTATTGAAGTTCCTCCACAAGAGGCTCCGTGAACAAATCAAAATCCTTTCCAGGACTTTTTGGACCTGGGATGAGCAAGGCCATCATGTAGTTTGATTCTTTGGTGCAGACATTTGGAGGCATGTTGTAAGGGATAACAAGCACTGGCCACATGCTATATGTGGCGCTCTGGTGGCCAAATGGGTTAAATCCATCTGAAGCTAAGTCAAGTCTAATGTTTCTCAGGTCAGCAGCAAACTCTTTGTGTTTATCATTGAAGCTTTTCCACTCACTACCATGAGATGGATGGCTCATTATATTCTGATCTCTATACTCCTGGTTCCTAGAATGGCACAATACATCCTCTCTTGTTTTAGCATCATGAAACAACCTCTGCAATCTTGGTGTAATTGGAAAATGTCTCAGAACATTATGAGGAATCCTCTTCACAACATCGCCATCTTTCCATCTTGATGATTTGTATTTCGGGAATTCACTTAAGTTGGCATAATCCTTCCGGAACATAACACAATTATTCTTACAAACATGGATCATATCATATCCAATTCCAACTGCACGAAGGAAATTCTTCATTTTACTGTAGGTGTCTGGCAGCTCAGACGCATCTGGGAAAGATTCGCGGAAAGCAGCCAACATCGCATCGAATGATTTGTTGGTCATCCGCTCAGATGTCTTCACCTGAAGAAAGGTGACCATAGCTGAGAATACTGACAACTTATTTCCTGGGGTAACAGCAACGTTGCATTGTTCCAACATGCGGGCCCACCGTTTTTCTTCTGCAGGTGAAAGTTCACGGAATGCACGAGCATTTCGTAGCATTGTTTCAATGTTGGTCAAACTCACTGGCTCCGCCACCACCACCTCCTCCTCCTCTTCCACCTGAGCATTAGGCAGATCAAGATGGTGATCTGCTGCTTCCACGTAGTCAATAACATTGACGTTCGCAGCTTCACCATGATGAACCCACCTAGTATATGTGACCGACATCCCATACAAGTGTAGATGATTTTGCACAGTTGACTTGGGTCTTGTAACTGAATTCATACAAGTGCTACACAGGCAGAGCACATCTGATTTCAGACCACCGTACTTAGCTCTGATAAAGTGTATGAAGTTTTCAACCCCCTCGACATATGCAGCGGAGAATCTTCGAGCAGAAGTTATGCAAGTCCTGTCCATCTGTTAGACATACAAATTAGTTCTTCTACTAGATATTACAAAAAAAACATATATGCTTTTTTATGAAGTCCAGAAAAAAATACCTAGGTCAATGTCTAAAGCTATGGCAAGATATTTGGATGAGCAGATCTAAGTAACGAAATATATGTAAAGCTAATTCAGCAAACAGATTTGAGTGCCAAATTATGGCAAGCTATTTCAGCAGTTAATGAGGCCGAGAACACAACCATCGAACTATCGAAGGCCATCGCAACAACAAAGATCGAGTATAAAACGGTGTAGAGCTATTTTAGCTAACAGATTGGCTACTAGACCATGGCAATCTACGTCACAATAAATATATGGCAGGATATTTTAACAACTAATCGGCCTTGGCATGCCATCTCAGCTAAGCAGATCGAGTGCAGAACAGGGCAAGGAAGCTTCTTAAGAAGAGCATATTGACATTAAACTACTTCGACAACCAGTGAGATTAATAGCGTCTATCAGCTAACATTCAGCGCTACACTGACATGAACGGGGCCTCAGTCTAGAATACGCGTACCGTGGGAGAAGCTGACCGCCGTGTGTCTCCACATGAACGTCGCCAGCGGTGGCGGCGCTGACTGTCGTGCGCCTCCACAAGAACATAGCCAGAGGTGGCGACACGGCTAGAGGACGGCAGTCTACGAGAGTGTACTGTGGGAGCGAGAGGATTGCCGAACCGCGGCACCGACGTATCAGCACGACGGGGAGGGCGGCTTTGGTGGGGCGAATGGAGTGGAGGGGGACA
>NC_041386.1:104710789-104719493 GCF_002162155.2 Triticum dicoccoides
GTGGGCGGGGGGAGTCTGGCGCATGGTCGGTTTCTCCAAGTGCAGTCCCATGTGTCAGTGAAGAGGCAAGCTGAAGAGCGTTCCGTTTGCGTGAGCCGTGTGCAGGACCGAACGTGTGTGGGGTGCAATGCGACCGCGACAGGAGTGCTGTGAGTGTACCGCATTTTTTCCTTTTAAACTAGGTGCTTCGCCCCCTCAAAAAAAATCTGTTGCTTCGCGTGATCCATCGATACTACTACTAGTAATCCGGTAATCTCGACTGAAACGGCGCGGCCGGGTCTTTTCCCACGCGATATGCTGGGAGGTTGGCTTAGTTGGGTTTTATAGGACGAGTAATGCTACACCTACGTAATCCCAGTTACGTAATTAAGTAATGTGAAACGTGTGAGCTGTTGATTGTAGATTGGGGGGAGGGAGGGGCCCACCACCATGAAAATCAGGGGAGGAGAGAGAGAGGCAATTTACGTTAACCCTTTCGTAGGTTCCCGTAGATGTAGAAAGATGTGTCCGATCCTGCAATATAGGCCGCCCGATCTATATCTAACGGATAGGAAGGAAACTATGACAATTTACCCGCACTCCTCTCCACATTTGCAGATAAGGCTTTCCCTTGTTCATCCTTTTCTCCCACAAGATCTTGATCTTCCGTGCAACGCACGGGCATCTTGCTAGTACTCCTACAATATGTATATTATTGTGAAAGTTCATATACACCAGCCGAGATTAATGCAAACACGGCAGATTTTCATTACATTTCGAACTTTTATAGGACAAAAAAAAAAGAAACACGACCCTAAACCTATTCTACGGTGGCGACTGATGTCCTCCATCTGCGATCTCCATGTATGGGGGCGGGGTTCAAGACCCGTGAAGTGAAGGTGCGGTCTCCGGCGAGGAAAAGTAGAACACGGGAGACGGACCGACCAGTTGGCACACCATGCCCTGCCGCCTCCCATGCCCTACTCATCCTTGGAGGAGTCCCTAACCTCGGCGGTGCCGGACGTTGGACGGTGGCAAGTAGGACGCGTGGCTCACGTTGCTCCTGTCGTTGGCCGCCAGTGTGGCCATCGCTTGTGCGGCGACTTGAGCGAGGGCGGCAACCTCGAGCTCCATCCCCGAAGACAAGCTCTCCCACAGAGAGTTCGCGCTTGCGGTCATGGAGGATGTGGTTCCAGGTAGGAGGACGATGCGCTATGGTGTGGAGGTTAGCTGGGCGTTGCCGCTTTAAGTAGCGCATTCCAGTGAGGCCAAGCGTCTGGGTGCGTCATTAAGTCACCGGAGTTGGTTCCGCGGGCACCGAGCCTCTTAATGACGACATACGAACGGACGACATGAATGCGGGCAGCTGGCGCCGGCTGTGAACGCACCGCGCGACGGCGCAAGGGACAAGGGTTTTGGTGTGCCAGGGTAGTCAGCTGCGGTCGTGGCAACGTTGGAGATGCCCTTTGCTCACATGCGATCCCTGCAGCAAGATGACCCGGCATGGTCTCAGGTCCAGAGGATGTAGTTGGCCGCGCTACACCACTCCGCGGACGCGTCGTGGTGCCCCGTGCATCCTTGATGAGCCGGGTGTTGGGGTGTGTTTGGATTGTGGCCAAAGTGCACCTTGCCAAAATTTTGGTCATGACCAAAAGATTGGTCTTTGTTTGGATGGTTGCCATTTTTTTGGCATGCCAATGAACTCTAGCCAACTCTAGTTCATTTTTCTTGCTAATGTCGGCCAAATCATGGGCAACCAATACCTCAACCAAAATTTTGGTCATGACCCAAAGATTGGTCTTTGTTTGGATGGTTGCCATTTCTTTGGCATGCCAATGAACTCTAGCCAACTGAAGTTCATTTTTCTTTCCAATGTCGGCCAAATCATGGGCAACCAATACCTCAACCAAAATTTTGGCTACCCAATGCTTTGATGGGGCAACCTTGGGCACAAACCAAACATACCGTTGGTCGTGCCACAACACTAACGCCACCCTCGGCAAACTGAAACCGACCATGTCTAGCGACGATATGAGTGTGTCGCTCAACCGGTCGCCGTGTCCAGAGGCGGTGCTGGAGCTGCGCCCCGTTGTTGGCCCCAACGACCCACATGAACGGTTGTCGGTGGCGAGGAGGTCGTGGGCCAGCTCCTCCATTGGACTAGTCTGCGCTACGTCGTCCCGATGGGTGTGCCCCACACGTCTGTTTCCCTGTTTTCCCGGCCATATTCGAGCGTCAGTGCTCCGCGTTGCGCATTAGGCCTTTCACTATGTAGGCCAAGTGAGACAACTTTGTTTATTTGAGCCATTCAAGTATAATCATGTGGCGTTTGCTTATTTCTCATTCCTCTCCAACCCTCTTCTCCATCGATCATGTCGCCCTCCAGTCGAGTCCATCCTCCCACATGCCTCATTTGAACATTCCGCCGAGTATCATTCGCATGTACCCACCCTAGTCCTCTTTCAATAGATCTCCAGACCCTAATATGAAATCGAGAGGGAACGAGTGGGGGCACGTGATACCTAAGGCGGATTCAAAATTTTGAACCGGTGATCATAGCATCCGCAAATCATATATAAAGGGTATTCAATGTTTGTTTCGTTTTTGAACGTACAATATACTCCCTCCTATCCTTTCTAGTTTACATATAAGTTTTATGTGTAGTCAAAGTATATCTACTTTGATAAAAAAGGTATCAACATTCAACAACGCCCAATCAATATTGTTAGATTCGTACATACTCCTAGATTTGTACTCGAGATGGTTTCCAATTTGACTATTGACAAGATTAATAGTACATGAGATGTATAATGTGAAAATTATATCATTGGAAACTCCTTTCACATACGAATTTGATCGTATGCTTTGTGTAAGTTGCATGTCATATATTATTACTCTAACATTTGGTCAAAGTTAGCCTCGAAAAACACATTAGACCCTGTATGCTTTGTGTAAGTTGCATGTCATATATTATTACTCTAACATTTGTGTAAGTTGCATGTCATATATTATTACTCTAACATTTGGTCAAAGTAGTATAGTGGAAGTGGATCCTCTGACGTAGGTATCCCTGCCTTACCCTCCCTTTCGGTCACTTACTGGTGGACCCCATGCTTGCTAGGCCCCGCATGTCAGTTACTCAATGGGTTCGGCCAAGTCAGGGGATCCTCATCCGTAGTATACTCCCTCTGTTTTTATTTACTCCGCATAAAATGGAGGGAGTGGTGGTATAATAAATGACGCGGTCGGGGGAGGGGGAGGGACGTCAGTTTGCTCTCAACTGCGGTCCCACAAGCGAGCGCAAATGCAAGACGAAGCGCGTTCCATTCGATGAGCGACGTGGAGGGTCCAGCGTGCCGGGCTGCAACACGAACGCGACAAGAGCGATGTACAGTCAAAACCGATTGACCGGTCGTCACCGGAACCACTATTCACACCAGAACCTTCGCTGCTCGGCCTACGCCAGCCACTGCCCTAAAACCACACCAAATCTCCAGCCCATTCCCCCACCTTTCGATCCCCTAGCCCGCATCAAGGGTCCCCTAGTTCGCTGGAAATCCATGGTGCGCCACAAGATCACTTACTACAAGATGCTAATGCCGAAGCGCCAGGCAGAAATCACGGCGGTGATCGGCGCCACAGACCTCCGTTCCCAAGATCGCTTTGCGGCGGGCCAATCCCCGAGTTCTTTGGAGCCAAGCTACGAGGAGGAGGAAGCCGATCCAATGTTCATGGTGGAGGTCGCGGCGCAGAAGGCCCCCGATGGGTATGAGATGATGGACGTCGACTTCGTGCCGACGTCCGAGTCCCCCATGGTGCAGGCGGACCAGTGGTTCAACATGGCGATACTAAACGAGGACCGGGAGGCAGAGGCTCAACTCGACGAGGAGTGCGCGCATGCCGCTGCCATCGAGGCTCTCCTGCAGGCGGAACCGGATGTCGTGGATGTGAACCGGGCGGCGGAGGCTCAACTTGAGGCGGAGCGCGCGGATGCCGCTGCCATCGAGGCCCTCCTGCAGGCGGAACCGGACGTCCTGGACATGAACTGGGCAGCAGAGGCTCGACTCGAAGCAGAGTGCACAGATGTCGCTCTCATCGACGCCCTCCTGCAGGCGGAACCGGACGTCCTGGACTTGAACCGGGCGGCAGAGGCTCGACTCGACGCGGAGCGCGTGGATGTTGCTGCCATCGAGGCCCTCCTGCAGGCGGAACCGGACGTCCTCGACTTGAACCGGGTTGTGCTCTCGTCCGTGCAGAGCGCCCGCACGCTCCGCTTGAACGAGTAGCTGGAGGCCGAGGACAACCACGGTGCGGAGACACACCTAGGCAGCGATGGCTGGTTCGCACCGGCAGCCAAAGACGACGAGGTCGTCTCTTTCCGCGAGCAGTGATAGGTTTTCTTTATGTTATTGTTTTTATGGATCTTTTGCTGTGTAAAAACATATATTTGTTATGCAAGTCGCCTGACTTGGGTCAATCTACCATTTCAGGCAGTTGGATGAATATCCTACGTCTCCTAACCCTCCTTTCCTTCTTCCTCACCTCTTCTTCTTCCCCAACAGACCACCGCACGGGCCGTACGGATACTCCCCCAACATGCGGTTGGTTAAACATACTCTATGAAACGAAAATTATGTTTCAGCGATAGGATGGCTGAGTTTGGTGTGTTCACATGCGATAGCACGTGTCAGTGAGGGTGCGTTCCCTTGGTTGGGTTTGCGGCGTGCAGGAGCGACTGTGTGAGGGGCGGTGCGACCGCGGCGTGCAGGAGTGACCGTGTGAGGGTGCGGTGCGACCGCGATAGCCGTGCGCAAGTGGACCTCCTTCTCATTTTGAAAACTTTAGGCAAGCTTGGCAAAAATGTGTGGCGAAGTTTGGCAATGCAAGGCCTAGACCCAAATAGGATAAGTACGTACGTACTAGGAGTACTAGTGTTAAAAAAGAAAGGCTGGATTTTCCTTCGCGGGATTTAATTGATACAAATCCTCGTTTCACGTGTCAATTAATGCGTATTTTTTCTCCAAAGACCAAAGAGCTAACCATCTCACTCCTCATCGCTTGATTAATGCAGCGCCATGCAAACCAACCTTCTCACTTCCGCATGCATGCAGGGGATATTAATGTCCTTGGTTGCTAACCCCATCAATTTTGCCTCGATTAGTGTTAGTGGCCCTTTGCAAATTGTAATTTTGATATACTGGCCTTGTGTACAAAAAAAATGGAGGTAGTAACTATATTTGACTTCCTTCCCCATTGCGGTGACGTCGGCGATATTTTTTTATTTTTTGGTAGTTTGGCGAAGTGCGTTCGACGGAGAACACCATTGAGGGAGACCACGGTAAGTTGTTTGCAAGTGTCGCCTGCAAGCCGAGACAACCGCCTTATTTGCATCCAGGAAGTCCTTTAGGCTACCCGTAATGGGAGTATCATAGGTAGTATCATGCATGCCAACTAAGCAATTTTGATGAAGTGGCATAGAATTAAATGAAGAAAGAGAGGCTTGAGTATCATATCATGATACCGTATCATATTAAATGATGTGCTACTATGTGTCATGCATGGCAATAAATGTAATCCTCTATGATACCAACATATGATATTATGCATTAGGGATGTAGTATCATAGACTAGTATCATATGCATGATACTAGTATATGATACTCCCCATTACAATCAGCCTTACTAGTACTACTAGGAGTAACTAATGCGGTGAGATGGCTTCTCGAAGAAGGCGATGGAGAAGCGGAGTCACCGAAGAGTGAAATGATGGTTGCTTCGTCTGTGCTTTTGTGATTTGATGCCTCACTGCTTTGTGATTTGTGATAGAAGGGACAGGGGAGTAGACTCTGTGCTCTATACTGTACTACATGCGTCCAAGCATGGGAGAAAGAGGAGAGACGTTGCATTTTTCTATTCCTTCAATCAATCAATCAGGGAGCTTCGGTTCCATCTTTTTGGCTTTGGCAACACCATCCATAATGGTTCCCACGATGCCAAAAGCTATTTTCACATTTGGCTACACATTGTGGATGCCCTTAACTGTACCACTTGGTTTTGCTCTTGTGTGCTATCTATACAAATCTCAATTATATTGATCTAAAAAATTATAGAATCGAGATTAGTAAAAAGGAGGTGATTTTGCCGCGCGGATGGCGGGGGAGGTTTCTTATTTGAGCAATGCTACATCCACGTAATGGTTTACGTAAAGTTACGAACTAATGTGATGTGGGACTATTTGATTGGATTAAAGGAGAGGATTAGGCCCACCCCACCTGAAATCAGGGGGCATATATAGATTAGATGGAAAGTATACGTAGCAGCTACGTAGCCCTTTGTAAGTCTAGGATTAGGCTTCTTATTTTCGGAGGACGTTGTCCTGGCGGTTTGCTAACATGCGGTCCCACATGTCAGTGCTTTACCAAGCCGATCCGCGTCCCACATGAGGCAGAACAACGGCAGAAGCAACACGTGGTTAAGTTGAAGAAGATGAGGGAGAAGCGGATTCAGCAATGAGTGAAATGATGGTTGCTTCGTCTCTCCAACTTAACTACGGGAAAGGTGCAGCTTTGTGATTTGACGCCTCATTGTTCATTACTACGCCGGCGCCATGACTGGGGTGCTTCACCCCGGCTGCTCTGCACTGTATTCCGGTATGGCACGTGGACTCGGTAGCTTGATGTCCCACATGTCGGCAAAAGGGACTAGAAGATTTATGAAAGCGAGCACTTCACTCTTACGATAGAGGAGTAGACGACACGACGGCCCAGTGAATTGTCACTTGTACTGTATAGTACTATAGTTTTGCTGTTTTGCACGATCCATCGATACAAACCCGATTAAACAGGAAAGGGCGGGATTTTTCCCGCGCGGTAGATGATACTGGCCATACATTTCAAAGGCAATTTTAATGTATGCAAACTGAATAATTATAAGTAAGAATATGATATCTAGTAAAACTAAAAACACATATGATTTATTGTGTTAGAGTGTAGTAGTAGTGCTGTATTGCATAGTTGTTAGATGTAACATGCGAGAACGTGTAGAGATGTAGTTTTGGAGGGCCTACAGAGAGAAAAGCGTAATACGGTCACCGAACTTCAGAATAAGCTGATTACGGTCACTATATACATTTTGCGGTGATTATACGGTCACTTGCTCACAGCTCAGCATCGGATTGCAGTCTGTTGACCGTCCAAATAGTCTGCGTGGCGCCATGTTGACTAGTTAAATTGACCACGTTCGTTGTGGGTCCCACCTGTCAGTTCGCATAGGCAAAAGGTCAGATAAACACAAATTTACGCAGGTGCGACAAGGCTCCAACCCGTGCGCGGGAATCACCTGGTTGTGTATGTGTCTGTCAGGGCCTGATTTTTGGCATGCACGTGTAGGTTGAGCACTTGAGCGTGAGAGTGTGTGTTGGTCGTGTGGTGTACTGGTGTGTGCATGCATGCGTGCGTGTGTGCGTGTGAGTGTTGGGTGCGTGCATGTGAGTGTTGCGTGCGTGCGTTGCTGCGTGTGTACGTGTGAGTGTTGCGTGCGTGCATGGGTGCATGTGTTTGTGTGAGTGTTCCGTGGATGCAGTTCGTGTGCATGCGTGCGTGTGTGTATAATCACCACACCAGCTCCTGTGTGTTAAAACAGACGGCTCAGCATACCAATACAAGGCCACCTTGTCCGCTGTGCCCGCGGTCATGACTTCGAACCACCGTCCAAATATTTTTTTGTCGTTTGTTTTCATTCTTACTAGCAAGATGCCCGTGCGTTGCATGTAACATCAAGATGCATTTGTATGACTTGTTTTTTTGAGGATTTTTGTATGACTTGTTTATCTTGTGAGAGAAAAGGATGAACGAGGGAAGGCCTTATTTGCAAATGTGGAGAGGTGTGTGGGTACCTTTTTGCAAAATTGCCATAGTTTCTTTCCTATCCGTCAGATATAAATCGGACGACCTATATTGCAGGATGGCAGGCACACCATCATCACCAACTCTGTTTTTTATAAGAGTGTATTTTATGTATTTTATAAGAGTGTAGATGTAGAGTAGATACAAGTCGACAGGTGGGCACGATGGCAGTGAGATAATGTGATGCAACACTAGAGGTGCCACGTGGAGCGTTTAACTGGTCAACTAGTCATGTCATGAGCAAATACAGAGTTGTACCGTGAGCCGTGACTGCATAATAACCACTAAACGTAAATGGTGACCGTAATGAGTGGATTCTGAAGTCCAATGTACGTATTGTGCTTTCGCTTCAAATACAATGATCGTCATTGCATATATCATGAGAGAAAGATGAAACATGCGTGAATTTTCTGGGGGCTTACTAATAGAGGACCTGGAGATAGTTTTGTGTGCATACGTGAAAGGGGCGTACAGGGGGGTATGCGATGGAGAGAGAGATGCTCTTCGTTTCTCTTTATTATGACTAACTTTGTATATAGTATAAAAACATACAAATTCATAGTGCGGAATAAATATCATTGTGGGCACCATGCAATGCAAATTAGCGTTCGTACTCCTCCATATAACTTTGTAATGTTGTATATATGTAGAAACTCTAAAATAATTTTTTGGCCACACTTTATTCAAAAGGAATGTTGTATGTGAAATAAATGTGAAGAGAGGGCTTTTTAGATCAATGGGGTACGTGATGTAACATGTGTGAATGTGTAGTTGATGCATTTGGCGGGGCCTAGAGAGGTATGTGTGTGTATTACGTATTC
>NC_041386.1:104719806-104800970 GCF_002162155.2 Triticum dicoccoides
TGAGAGTGGTCTAGAGAGAGAGACGAATATGACGTCACGAAAAGAGATTCCATTCCCTCGAGTGTGTATATGCAAGGGGGGAGGGAATAGAGTGTTGGGGAACGTAGCAGAAATTCAAAATTTTCCTACGTGTCACCAAGATCTATCTATGGAGAGACCAGCAACGAGTAGAAAGAGAGTGCATCTACATACCCTTGTAGATCGCTAAGCGGAAGCGTTCAAGTGAACGGGGTTGATGGAGTCGTACTCGTCGTGATTCAAATCACCGATGATCCTAGTGCCGAACGGACGGCACCTCCGCGTTCAACACACGTACAGCCCGGTGACGTCTCCCACGCCTTGATCCAGCAAGGAGAGAGGGAGAGGTTGAGGAAGACTCCATCCAACAGCAGCACAACGGCGTGGTGGTGGTGGAGGAGCGTGGCAATCCAGCAGGGCTTCGCCAAGCACCATGGGAGAGGAGGAGTAGGAAGAGAGGTAGGGCTGTGCCAGAACTTCGTTATAGCTCCCATGCGCCTCCCCACTATATATAGGGGTGGAGGGGCTGGTTTCTTGCCCTCCAAGTCCATTGGGGCGTTGGCTAAGGTGGGAGGAAAGAAATCTCATTATTTCCTTCCCCACCGATTGTTATCCCCCCTTTTTAGGGATCTTGATCTTATCCCTTCGGGATATGATCTTATTCCTTCTAAGGGGGGATCTTGGTGCGCCTTGACCAGGGGTGTGGGGCCTTTCCCCCACTACCCACGTCCATGTGGGTCCCCCCATGCAGGTGGGCCCCACTCCGGAACCTTCTAGAACCTTCCCGGTACAATACCGAAAAATCCCGAACATTTTCCGGTGGCCAAAATAGGACTTCCCATATATAAATCTTTACCTCCGGACCATTCCGGAACTCCTCGTGACGTCCGGGATCTCATCCGGGACTCCGAACAACATTCGGTAACCGCATACAAACTTCCTTTATAACCCTAGCGTCATCGAACCTTAAGTGTGTAGACCCTACGGGTTCGGGAGACATGTAGACATGACCGAGACATTCTCCGGTCAATAACCAACAGCGGGATCTGGATACCCATGATGGCTCCCACATGTTCCACGATGATCTCATCGGATGAACCACGATGTCAAGGACTTAATCAATCCCGTATTCAATTCCCTTTGTCTATCGGTATGTTACTTGCCCGAGATTCGATCGTCGGTATCCAATACCTTGTTCAATCTCGTTACCGGCAAGTCACTTTACTCGTTCCGTAACACATCATGCCGTGATCAACTCCTTGGTCACATTGCGCATATGATGATGTCCTACCGAGTGGGCCCAGAGATACCTCTCCGTTTACACGGAGTGACAAATCCCAGTCTCGATCCGCATAAAACAATAGATACTTTCGGAGATACCTGTAGTGCACCTTTATAGTCACCCAGTTACATTGTGACGTTTGATACACCCAAAGCACTCCTACGGTATCCATGAGTTACACGCTCTCATGGTCGAAGGAAGAGATACTTGACATTGGCAAAGCTCTAGCAAATGAACTACACGATCTTTTGTGCTAGTCTTAGGATTGGGTCTTGTCCATCACATCATTCTCCTAATGATGTGATCCCGTTATCAACGACATCCAATGTCCATAGCCAGGAAACCATGACTATCTGTTGATCACAACGAGCTAGTCAACTAGAGGCTCACTAGGGACATATTGTGGTCTATGTATTCACACGTGTATTACGATTTCCGGATAATACAGTTATAGCATGAATAAAAGACAATTATCATGAACAAGGAAATATAATAATAATACTTTTATTATTGCCTCTAGGGTATATTTCCAACATAGAGGCACCAGGAGAAATTTTCTGTGTGTGTGGTGTTTGTGTTGGTATGTGTGGGTGTGAGAAGATAATGAGACGTGGGGGCAGAGGGTGTGTCACCGCGTGAGGTCCGGTGGGTCGAGGTGAGGCCCTTTGTTCTGTTTCGTCCTACGCCACATTGGTCGGCCCGTGACGCATTTAGGAAGACCCATGGATGACTAGTCGTACAAGACAAAGATAGCAGAATTGTGAAGGACTCTGTGTCCACTGACAAAGCCGGCTAGGATTTGTAACCCTAGGTTCTCGGACTAAGGTAACCCCTTTATCTCTGATATTACTATTCATCCAACCTAACTTTAAGGGGCATCCTACAGAATGCTCTGCTAGAATCATACTCGATTAGGAAGAGAGGTGTGAGACAATGCGTGAGAGACAGGCGTAAAGATAATGTGCGTACATGAGACACGTAGGCAGGTCCATGTATATAGAAAGGGTCGATGAGGATTGTGCGTGTGTATGTTTGCGAGAGGAAGAGTGCTTGTGATAAAGGTTAGTGAAAACAGTTGCAAATGGTTACGAGAGGGAGGGAGGGTTATATCTAGAGCATGTGTGCGAGAAAGACACCTCGGGAGAGAGTGTGTGAGCATGTGTGAGAGACCATCGATGGAGAGTGAAACTACACGTAAAAGACTGCTCTACACATTGATTAAAGATATAAATTGTATCCAAATATTAGGATGGGATCATGATATTTGCAATTCGCGTAAGGAGCGGTCATTGATCCATCAGACATCTAGATTCTATCGAATTTGAGCATGTCTATGTTATTATTCGACACAATTGATCCACATAGTTAGTATTTTGAACTCCAGACAATGCATCGCTTTAGCAATCGAATATAAACGTGAGTATAGTTCATGTTGTGTGTGTAAAGCACATTATACATTCGAAAGTTACACAATGGACATTATAAATAGCTACTACCTATGAACTAGCATACATTTGAATTCAACTTAAGGTGGTTTAAAAAAATAGAATTCAACATGAAGTCCATTCAATTATTTGAATTTCATATCATGGCATTTGTAAACCATACCTAAATTATGGGGGCACCAATCTTTGCTCTGATTTTGTACATAATAGCATATGTAGTCGTGTACAAAATAGATTCAAATTTAGCTCCTCCATTCCAAAATAATCGTAGTTATAGGATTTTCAAGTGTCAAAATTTCAAAAAGAAGCGGATAATTTAATGAGGTTTTCAAACATACAAGGTCAAATATAACGTTGTATATTTAGGTCAATCCTCATAGTTCAAGAGTATTCTAAACGTGAATGCTTGTGTTTCAAAATTTCGAACGAAGCGCCAAAAGAGCCTCTACTCGCCCGAAACCGCGTGAGAGCAATGTTTGGTAGTACAAGGAAATTACTTTTCTAATAACTCCGACCCGTGAAACCTACCGGCCCGACGTCCAAAGGTCTAAACCAGGGTAGGTCTGTAGCTTCATCTAGACGCCACGCAACCGCATCTGAAAAACATTCATACACAATGGCCGCCTAAGCACACATGCAGGCGGCCGAAATCGCTCCCGCCCACTATTTGGGACACCTGGGATTACCATCCTACCCCCGACCTGCAGTAGGTCTGAAATTTAAGAGGGGGCAAAGTTTGTACTTTCCCCAAATTTCAAACAAGCGCGTCCCATCTTCTGTTCAAAAAAGCCAAAAACAAGCGCATCCCAGACCGAAACATGGTTCCCCCCACCCGTCAGATTCCCCATTCGTACTCCGTGGGCACCAAAACTACCTCTCCACCAGCCGCGAAACCCCGGCGTCCTCCGTCCGCCACCCCATCCCACCCATCAACCGCCGCCCTCCTCCATCACGCCGGAGCCGATACCCCAATGTCGTCGTCCACCGCAACGCCCTCCACGGCTAGTAGTTGAAGTCGAGGCCGAGCCGTCCGTACCCAAGCCAGTTCAACCACGCCGTCCGACGCCTCACCACTGCCGCTCCAACTTCGCCACCCTCCACCGCACCGGAGTTGTTCCTGTTACGCCGTCCTTCGCCGCCTCGGATCTGCTTCCCCTCCGCTGACATACGGTAACGACAACACAATCAACAATTTGTCCATGGGTTTGTCCAAGCCTGCACCCTCCAGAACATCGGTTCCCCCGGTAAAAAGAAGAAAATCGGTGTGACTTGTGGAGGTGACCACACCGGCAACCGAAAAAGGTACTCCTCTTCCCTTATTCGTGCAAATCTTACATCTCTGCTTGCACGGTATTCATCCCACAAAAGACACTAGTTGACCGCTTCTTCTTGATACTAGATGTTCCTAGTAACTCGTGATGCACAAGGTTTCTCCTCATATACTATTTCACCTTAGCTAGAGGTCCGTCGCCCCTCTTGAATTTCAATTTCTGGCCACTTGATTCCCAATTAACGGAAGCATTCCCCGGCGTAACAGGCGCTAGTACGCCTATTACGCCGGGGAAGCAGTGCCTTGGTGTTTATCTTAGGGGCGTGTGCGGCCTATAACTACTGGCGCCCGATCTGGAGGTCGGCCGGGATTAAAGGGATGGCCTACGGGCGCTGCCAAGCACGGCGGTGGTGTGAGGTCGATGGGAGGGCGGGGCGACGGAGGCAGGGGTATGGGCCGGTGGTCGCTGGCGGTTCGAGAAAGATCGTCAACAGTGACTGGCGGGAGGTAGACGAAGGCCATCTGCCCGTTCCTTATAGATCAGACGGTTCATTAAAAAAATCGACTAACCTATTTATTTTCAGTCGACTGTTATCTTAGATATGACCACATGTGGTGGTGTGCTGGAGGAGTACCTGCATTTCCTATGCTCATATATTACAAAATCATACAGTGTAGAATCTAATTTTGTTTGCCATGCAATGTTCTAGAGCTATCATATGTCTCCTATCATTTATTTTTCAGCCACCTGCTATCTGCTACTTTTACAGTGCACTAGTTCTGCACACACTTCACCCTTACTCTCACTGTTGTGTTTTTATGCAAGGGTATTTCAAACTCTGCTGCCATGAGAGAAGCCAAAAGGAAAAGAGAGAAGTCGCTCCAGTTTGGTGTGTGGCTAGGCAAGACACGTTTCAACACTTTAAAGGGTGCAGTGTCAGCAGATGGAGACGGGGAACGTAGCTCTGGAGTTGATGACCTCGCTCGCAATGAACCAGCATCCCAGGTGCTTGCTTTAACTTCGCGGTGTCATATGTGGTTGCATGTTCCATATGGTGTCTAGCTTGTATTCGAAAGGCCGAAGTCGGTAAGATAAGGAAAGATATTTTTTTACATGAACCACCATCCCGTGAGCACCAGAAGACAAATTTGCTAGTCAGGGCACTGGCCGAGCCAGTGACAAGCCCAGCAAAGATATGCATCACCTGAAAGCCAACTAAAAATCTGCGATGGTGGCGAAGCAGCCCGCCTCCCACCAGGCTCTTAGGTCCTAGATGATCACGCTCACCACTCCAGCCGGATGTCTAGCTTGTATTGCTTCCAATTTGGTTAAATTGCATCTGCTTAGCTTACACATTATACCTTTGAATATGACATGCCTTTCTGTTTTTGGTACATACTAGTACATCTGTGTATTAACCATGTTCTTACATCAAACTAATGTTCTTGTGTATCCCTCATCAATCACTTATGACGAGGCAGGCAGGCAAGGGGACTACTCCTCATTTAAAGAATGCAGCTTCAGCCTCCCGACATGATTCTCAAGAAACAGAAATGCTAGATGAATATAGTGAACGTAGCTCTGTAGTTGATTATAGCATTTCCCCTACACTAGCATCACAGGTGCTTGCTCTAACTTGGCAGCGTGATATGTGGTTGCATGTTGCATATGGTGTCTAGATTGTAATTCTTCCAATCTGGTTAAACTGCATGTGCTAGTCTGCTTAGCTTATACATTATACCTGTTAATGTGACATGCCTTCCTGTATTTAGTACATAGTACGCCTGTCTACTAAGCATGTCCTTACATAAAACTATTGTTTTTTTGTATCCCGCATCAATCAACATGACGAGACACCTTTAGTATATGCAGTGCGATATTAGTTGCATCTTTCATATGATTTATAGCAGGTGCTGCTTCTAATTTGTTGAAATTCCATTTACGATGGGACACTTTTAACTTGGCAGAGTCATATTGGTTGCATCTTTCATGTGGTGTCTAGCTTGCATTGCTTCTTATTTGCTGGAATGGTTTCTACTTAGTTTACACAAACAGTTGTGAACATGCCATGCCGTCCTGTTTTTCGTACATATTCCATCCTGGTATCATGTGTTTGCCTTACATCAAAGTAGTGATTGTCAGTATCATGCATGAATGAGTTCTGAAGAGAGAATTTTATTGCTTTTTCTTGTCGGTTTTACTTGACAATTCAAAATCAATAAAGCGGAAGGAAGTTAGCAAGGCAGCGGATAAAGGTGCTCCTTTCGAACGGAGGGCCTCTACAGTTTCTACTCCTCCACACCCCCAAGATGATTTCCAAGACAACACATGCATAGACACTCAACAAAGCTGTGTTTATAATGAGCACATCTCCCCTAGTGCAGCATCACCGGTGCTCCCTCTAACTTGGCACTATTATATGCGGTTGCATGTTATGTGTGATGTCTAGCTTGTATTGCTTCTAATTTTGTTGAATTCCATCTGCTTACTTTACACATTATACTTGAATAAGACACATGTTCCTGTTTCTAGAACATACAATATCTGTCTATCACACCATGTTCTTACATCAAATTACTACTGTTGTGTAACCTGCAACAATCACTTATCATAAGACACGTTTGATTTCGGAGTGTGATATAGGTTACATCTCACATTATTTTCTAGCTTGTATTACTAATTTATTGAAATGGCACTTATGACGGGACAGTTTTAATTTGGTAGAGTGATATTCGTTGCATCTTTCATATGGTGTCTAGCTTTCATTGCTTTTAATTTGTTGAAATGCCTTCTCCTTAGTTCACACATCATAAGCTGTGAATATGCAATGCTGTGAATATGCAATGGCACTAATGATGAGAGACCTCTAACATGGTAGTGTGATGTTGTTTGCATCTTGCATATGATTTATTTCTTGTACTGCTTCACATTTGTTTAAACGCCATTTAGGATGAGACACTGTTAACTTGGCAGAGCGATATTTGTAGCATCTTTGATATGGTGTCTACCTTCCATTGCATTGCTTCTAATTTGGTGAAATGTCTTCTTCTTAGTTTACACATCATAGTTCTGGTTATCTCTTCCATCCTGTTTTTCATACATATTACATCCTCCTATCATGTGGTTGTCTAACATCAAAGTTTAGTTTGTCTGCATCACACATCAATTTGTTCTGAAGAACTAAATTGTTATTTGTTTTTCTTGTCGGCTTGACT
This sequence comes from Triticum dicoccoides, assembly GCF_002162155.2. Classification (NCBI taxonomy): domain Eukaryota; kingdom Viridiplantae; phylum Streptophyta; class Magnoliopsida; order Poales; family Poaceae; genus Triticum; species Triticum dicoccoides. Next base: position 104,727,038 of record NC_041386.1, read on the forward strand.
TAACATGGCATAGAGAAAGAGGAAGAAACACAGAATGGCAGGGAATGAGAAGCGGATGAATCCTGCAGATTCTGCTGGTACTGATGGTGCAATAGAAGGTCAAAGTCCAGCAGAAAATTCTACAAACACGGAATCCCATGCTACACAAGTTGCAAAAAAAGACAAACAGAAACAAATAGCTGCCACCAAACAAGCAGAGACAGCCCTAGTTCTTGCAACACCTACCACAGTACTACCAGCTGCACGACGTACTCATGCGTCAACTGAGCTAGCAGCATGTTCCAAAGCTCCCTTGCCACCTGACACTACTTCCCAAGCACTCTTGACACAAGACGAGTTGGCAATATCAGATGAACCTTGTGAGCTTCAACAGCAAGAAGGTAGTTGCTGGAGTCAAGTTACTGTTGCATGCTTCTTTATATGTAGTCTCATAGTTTGATGTACACTAACACTTCCTATGTTTGTTGTTGGACTAGCACCTAGGCGCAAGAGGAAACAAACATCAGGGATAATGCTCGATAGGTTAACTAAATCTAGAGGAGGAAGAATGGAGATCCGTTTTGAGGCGGGTTTAAAAAGGCCACGTGATGCTACAGAGTCAGCCAAGTTAGTATCAGAGGCAACAGTTGCTGTTAGGTGTCATGTATGTATCCTCCCAACATGGATTCAGTACAGGAATGACAAAGACGAAACCCAGTTCAACATCTTCCTCGACCATTTATCTGTAAGTATGGTTATGTATGGAAACTAGTAATATCGTCTTGCTCTGTCCAATACTTTCTAGGTTGCTGATAATGAGACTCCCATAATTTTCAATAGATGAGGTTCAAGTTGGATAGCCAAGATGATGCAACCAGACAAGCTTGCACCCATGTTTTCAAGTCTGCTCTGTGACAATATCGGTATAACTTGAGGAAAACTCACTTTGAAGACAAGGCTAACAGTGAACTTGCCCAAACATCTCCAGTGGAGAATATATCTGATGAAGACTAGAGAGGCCTCGTTAAACACTGGTCTGATCCGAAGTATCAGGTACATTATATATATGTCATCAGATCACATGTTGAAGTCCTATTTACGCATGTGCCACACAAATCTATCTTCTTGTAGGTGAACTGTTCAAAGAACAAGGCCAACCATATGAAAGTGAAATTCCAACAGACGACAGGATCTCGTAGCTATATTGCACACTGCGAGGCTCTTGTAATTAGCTGTTGTTTCACTCTTTTTGCTATACCATATTATCAGATCTATATTGACTTGTTCCAAATGCAGAGGAAAGCCCGCAAGGACCAAAAAGTACCTGAACCAAATGTAGTGAAAATCTTCAAGGATTGTCACACCAGCAAGAAGAAGGGCATGACTACACCAGTCAAAGCCGCTGTTGTAAGTCCTTAATCCTCATGCCTTTTAACTACTACTTACTCTGACTTGTGCCTTGAACTGCATGGTTTGCAGCCAATGTCTATTACTCTTTTCAATTTTATACACAATTGTCTTAGCGTATCATTGCACCTTACAAGGTTTAAAAGAGAGGAGTGATGTTCCTTTGATCTTGACCCATAATCTAGTTCCGTGCTGGACTTGCCCACACAACGTTACAATTGCCTGTTTGTCTGTTCTCAGTTGTTTTGTGATATGAATGACATCATGCTATGCTTACCGTATTATAAACTTCGTCTCTTTATCCTTAGTCCTCAATACAATGTGAGGAAATAGACAATACATTAGCGATGGTACATGGTCATATGTTTGGAACCTGGTTTTATTATGTACTTTGCAATAAAATACAACTAATATTTTACATGGGTTCACCAGAATAAGTTCTGTATATAGACCAAAGCTATTTTGTTTGGTTTTGATGCCTCCTTAATATCTTTTGTTCTGGTACTACTAATGTAAAACCTCAACTTTTCAGCGAGGTATGGAAAAAATGGTGGAACCGCCACCTTCCGAAGGTGGCGAGGCAACTATAACCGCAATGTCAGCTCTTGCTACAGTGGGTCAGTACCTATCCACTAATAGTGCCAAAAGCACGTTCCTGCGTAATACTGGGTTGGTTGTTAAGGCAATATCGTCCAAACTGCCTCATGATCAAGATATGCAAGCTCAAAGCAATGTTGTATCTACGCTCCAGACACAAGTCCATTCCCTAACAGAGACCCTTTGTGAAACAAGGAGAAACATTGCTCAATGTCGTCAAGATATGCATGGTTTTGAAACCAGACTATCAGACATTTGCTCAGGAGCCTAGGGGAAATGAAGGCGAGGGTTATGGTGCTCCATCGGACAATACAACACGAAAACGTAACAGTCAGATCAAATGAACTGAGCTTCTGAACTTCTGGTGGTGCATTTATCTGCTAGACTGTTAAGTTTTATGCCAACCTTCCTTTTGTTATATAGTTGTAATTTGTTTTGGTGCGATACAAAATTTATTCTTAACGTGCAACCACCACCTGAAGAAAACAACAAGCCATTTTTGTATAGTGTAGGGTGTTCCCTATATTTGCACTGGTGGCAATCTTTGATGCTGAGTGGATGTAATCTGTGCAATCGCCTTAATAGCCTAGCGTTAGTTTCGGCCTTATTTATTTCCTAGTCTTCTTTTTCCCTGGTTTGTTAGTGGCAGCAATTACTATGGGCCATATACGGGCCCATAGGATCCATGGGTCTCCTACGGGCCGTCGATAAATGGGCCTGTAATCGGTGGGCCTCGGGCCATCGGATAAATGGGTCTACATGGGCCATAATCGGGCGTAATTGGTATTGGCCCAGCACGGTAACAGGCCGTTAACAGGCCGTAGGATAACAAAGGCTTAATTCTGTCACAGGCATAACGGGTCGTTAATGGGCCAGAATATAGGACGGGCCAGAAACAGCGCAACGGGTTAACAGGCCAGAAACGGGCCGACTCTTGCCATGGGCCGAATTTGGCCCATTAGGGTAACAGATGAGTAACGGGCCGACTCTTGCCATGGGCCGAATTTGGTCCATTAGTGGAACATGCCAGTAACGGACCGACTCTTGCCATGGGCCGTATTTGGCCCATTAGGGGAACAGGCCAGTAACAGGCCGGAAGTAATCGAGGGCCGAAAAGGAGCCCAAGAACGTATGGGCCATCAATAGGCCGAAAGCTAACACGGGCTGGAAACGGCCCATGTAAATCACGAGCTGTTAACGGGTATAAGGAAAATTACTGTTCATTATGGGCTGGAGTCATCGTGGGCGTGTAATGGGCCGAAAGATACGAAGGCCTCATATGGGCCGAAAGACGTCGTGGGCCATACATGGGCCGAAAGTGAAATGGGCTGGTATTATATTCGACGGCCCACATGACGTTGTTGGGCCGATTTCCTTTAGGGCCTAACGGGCCGTAAAATGGGCTATTTGCGAAGGGACTGTTGACAGGCTTTTCATGGGCCAGCCCGTTAACTTTTGACCAAGTCAAATAGGTCGGCTTTGTAAGCTAAATTGGCCATTGTTGGGCCGTGCCATGTGTCAACATATCATAGGCACCTATCTGACCCACTGACAAGCTGACACGTGTTTCCTCTAGCCAATGATGATTTTACACGTGGAAATCCCCATTGGTCGGGGCTGTTAACGGGTTATCGGATCCAAAACCCGACCCGATAGCTTAACGGCGTTCCGTTATGGTGGATGCCACGTGTCGGTCACCCTTGACGAAAGCACTTCTGTGACGCGCGATCTATCATCATGGAAGTGGACACTTCCGTGATGATAATTTTGGTAATGTCATGGAACACTTCTACGACAGCACAGGTATGACTATCTTGATTCTGTCATAATTTTTTCATGGATGTACATGCATGACAAAAAAGCGACCTACTGTGACAAACACGTATCATCACGGAAGTGTATTTTTTTTGTAGTGCTAGAAAGGATCCGTTCTTAGCAACGAATATCTTGCCTTCAGATTTGTGATAGAAGGTGTACCCAACAGTTTCCTTTTTGGGTATCCTATGAAGACGCACTTCTCCGATTTGAGTTTGAGCTTATCAGTTTGAAACTTTTTCACATAAGCATCGCAACCCCAAACTTTAAGAAATGACAGCTTCGGTTTCTTGCTAAACCGTAGTTCATACAGTGTCATCTCAACGGATTTAGATGGTGCCCTATTTAACGTGAATGCAGCTGTCTCTAATGCATAACCCCCAAAACGATAGTGGTAAATCGGTAAGAGACATCATAGATTGCACCATATACAATAAAGTACGGTTACGACATTCGGACACACCATTACACTGTGGTGTTCGAGGTGGCATGTGTTGCGAAACTATTCCACATTGTTTCAAATGAAGACCAAACTCGTAACTCAAATATTTGCCTCTGTGATCAGATCGTAGAAATTTGTTTTCTTGTTACGATGATTTTCCACTTCACTCTGAAATGCTTTGAACTTTTCAAATGTTTCAGACTTATGTTTCATTGAGTAGATATACCCATATCTACTTAAATCATCTGTGAAGGTCAAAAAATAATGATACCCGCCGCGAGCCTCAACACTCATCAGACCGCATACATCAGTATGTATTATTTCCAATAAGTCAGCTGCTCGTTCCATTGTTCCAGAGAACGGAGTCTTAGTCATCTTGCCCATGAGGCATGGTTCACAAGCATCAAATGATCCATAATCAAGTGATTCCAAAAGCCCATCAGCATGGAGTTTCTTCATGCTTTACACCAATATGACCTAAACGGTAGTGCCACAAATAAGTTGCACTATCATTATTAACTTTTCATATTTTGGCTTCAATATTATGAATATGTGTATCACTACGATCGGGATTCAATAAACCATTCACCTTGGGTGTATGACCATAGAAGGTTTTATTCATCTAAACAGAATAACAATTATTCTTTGACTTAAATGAATAACCATATTGCAATAAACATGATTCAATCTTATTATTCTCAACACAAACACCAAATAAAATTTATTTTAGGTTCAACACTAATCCCGAAGGTAAAGGGAGTGTGCGATGGTGATCTTATCAACCTTGGAATCACTTCCAACACATATCGTCACCTCGCCCTCAACTAGTCTCTGTTCATTTTGTAACTCCTGTTTCAAGTTACTAATCATAGCAACTGAACCAGTATCAAATACCCAGGGGCTACTATGAACACTAGTAAAGTACACATCAATAACATGTATATCATATATACTTTTGTTCACTTTGCCATCCTTCTTATCCGCAAAGTATTTGGGGTAGTTCCGCTTCCAGTGACCATTTCCTTTGTAGTAGAAGCACTCGGTTTCAGGATTGGGTCTAGCTTTGGGCTTCTTCATGGGAGTGGCAACTTGTCTGCCATTCTTCTTGAAGTTCTCTTTCTTTCCCTTGCCCTTTTACTTGAAACTAGTGGTCTTGTCAACCATCATCATTTTGATGCTTTTCTTGATTTCTACCTTTGCCAATTTTAGCATCACGAAGAGCTCTAGAATCATTTTCGTCATCCCTTGCATATTACAGTTCATCATGAAGTTCTAGTAACTTGGTGACAATGACTAGAGAACTCTATCCATCACTATCTTATCTGGAAGATTAACTCCCACTTGATTCAAGCGATTGCAGTACTCAGACATTCTGAGCACATGCTCACTGGTTGAGCTATTCTCCTCCATATTGTAGGAAAAATACTAGCCAGAGGTCTCATACCTCTTGACTCGGGCATGAGTCTGAAATACCAATTTCAGCTCTTGGAACATATTATATGCTCCATGGCGTTCAAAACGTTTTTGAAGTCCCGGTTCTAAGCCGTAAAGCATGGTGCACTAAACTATCAAGTAGTCATCATAACGAGCTTGCCAAATGTTCATAGCATCTACATTTGCTCCTGCATTGGGTCTGTCACCTAGCGGTGCATCTAGGACATAATTCTTCCATGCAGCAATGAGGATAATCCTCAGATCACGGACCAATTCCACATCATTGCTACTATCATCTTTCAACTTATTTTTTCTCTAAGAACATATCAAAAAAAAAACAGGGAAGCTATACGCGAGCTATTGATCTACAACATAGATATGCAAAAACAATCATGACTAACTTCATGATAAATTAAAGTTCAATTAATCATATTACTTAAGTACTCCCACTTAGATAGACATCCCTCTAATCATCTAAGTGATCACGTGATCCATATCAACTAAACCATGTTCGATCATCACGTGAGATGGAGTAGTTTTCAATGGTGAACATCACTATGTTGATCATATCTACTATATGATTCATGCTCGACCTTTCGGTCTCAGTGTTCCGAGGCCATATCTACATATGCTAGGCTCGTCAAGTTTAACCCGAGTATTCTGCATGTGCAAAAACTGGCTTGCACCCGTTGTATGTGAACGTAGAGCTTATCACACCCGATCATCACGTGGTGTCTCGGCACGACGAACTATAGCAACGGTGCATACTCAGGGAGGACACTTATACATTGAAATTTAATGAGACATCATCTTATAATGCTACTGCCGTACTAAGCAAAATAAGATGCATAAAGGATAAACATCACATGTAATCAAAATAAGTGATATGATATGGCCATCATCATCTTGTGCCTTTGATTTCCATCTTCAAAGCACCGTCATGATCACCATCGTCACCGGCTTGACACCTTGATCTCCATCGAAGCATCGTTGTCGTTTCGCCAACTATTGCTACTATGACTATCACTACCGCTTAGTGATAAAGTAAAGCAATTACATGACGATTGCATTTCACACAATAAAGCGACATCCATATGGCTCCTACCAGTTGCCGATAACTGTCACAAAACATGATCATCTCAGACAACAATTTATATATCATCAATTCTTGACCATATCACATCACAACAAACCCTGCAAAAACAAGTTAGACGTCCTCTACTTTGTTGTTGCAAGTTTTTGTGTCTACTATGGGCTTCTAGCAAGAACCGTTCTTACCTACGCATCAAAACCACAACGAGTTTTCATCAAGTGTGATGTTTTAACCTTCAACAAGAACCGGGCGTAGTCAAACTTGATTCAACTAAAGTTGGAGAAACAGACACCCACTAGCCACCTCTGTGTGAAGCACGTCGGTAGAACCAATCTCGTGAACATGGTCATCTAATGTCGGTCTGAGCCACTTCATCCAACAATACCGCCGAATCAAAGTATGACATGCTTGTAAGCAGTATGACTATTATTGCCCACAACTCTTTGTGTTCTACTCGTGCATATAACATCTACGCATAGACCTGGCTCGGATACCACTGTTGGGGAATGCAGTATTTCAAAAAATTCCTACGATCACGTAAGATCTATCTAGGAGATGCATAGCAACAAGAGGGGGAGAGTGTGTCTACATACCCTCGTACACCGAAAGCGGGAGTGTTTAGTAACACGGTTGATGCAGTCGAACGTCTTCGCGATCCAACCGATCAAGTACCAAACGCATGGCACCTCCGCGATCTGCACACGTTCAGCTCGGTGACGTCCCTCGTACTCTTGATCCAGCTGAGGCCGAGGGAGAGTTCTGTAAGCATGACGCTGGTGACGGTGATGATGAAGTTACCGGCGCAGGGCTTCGCCTAAGCACTACGAGGATATGACCCGGATGTGTAACTATGGAGGGGGCATCGCACATGGCTAAAAGATCAACTTGTGTGTTCTAGGGGTGCCCCTGCCTCCATATATAAAGGAGGGAGAGGGAGAGGCAGCTGGCCCTAGGGGCGCACCAAGGTGTGGAGTCCTACTAGGACTCCCTAGTCCTAGTGGGATTCCACCTCCCACATGGAGTAGGAAAGGGGGAAGGGAGAAGGAGAAGGAAAGGGGGGCCGACCCCGTTCTCCTAGTCCTAATCGGCCTCCTGCCCTAGGCAGGGTGCACCATCCCCTTGTGGGCTGGTGTGCTTCCCTCTTATGGCCCATAAGGCCCATAACTTCTCCCGGGGGGTTCCGGTAACCTCCCGGTACTCCGGAAAAATGCCCGAACCATTCCGATGTCCAAATGCAACCTTCCAATATATGAATCTTTACCTCTCGACCATTTCGAGACTCCTCGTCATGTCATTGATCTCATCCGGGACTCTGAACAAAATTCGGTTCATCAAATCACATAACTCATAATACAAATCGTCATTGAACGTTAAGCATGCAGACCCTACGGGTTCGAGAACTATGTAGAGATGACCGAGACACATCTCTGGTCAATAACCAATAGCGGAGCCTGGATGCTCATATTGGCTCCTACATATTCTACGAAGATCTTTATCGGTCAAACCGCATAACAAGATACGTTGTTCCCTTTGTCATCGGCATGTTACTTGCCCGAGATTCGATCATCGGTATCATTATACCAAGTTCAATCTCGTGACCGGCAAGTCTCTTTACTCGTTCCGTAATGCATCATCCCGTGACTAACTCATTAGTCACATTGCTTGCAAGGCTTACAGTGATGTGCATTACCGAGAGGGCCCAGATATACCTCTGCGATATACAGAGTGACAAATCCTAATATTGATCTATGTTAACCCAACAAACACCTTCGGAGACACCTGTAGAGCATCTTTATAATCACCCAGTTACGTTGTGACGTTTGATAGCACACAAGGTGTTCCTCTGGTATTCGGGAGTTGCATAATCTCATAGTCAGAGGAACATGTATAAGTCATGAAGAAAGCAATAGCAATAAAACTAAATGATCATAATGCTAAGCTAACGGGTGGGTCTTGTCCATCACATCATTCTCTAATGATGTGATCTTGTTCATCAAATGACAGCACATGTCTATGGTTAGGAAACTTAACCATCTTTGATTAACAAGCTAGTCAAGTAGAGGCATACTAGGGACACTTAGTTTTGTCTATGTATTCACACATGTACTAAGTTTCCGGTTAATACAATTCTAGCATGAATAATAAACATTTATCATGATATAAGGAAATATAAATAACAACTTTATCATTGCCTCTAGGACATATTTCCTTCATGTGCATCAGTGGTAGCTCTTTGAGAGTCTTGTTCAATTCTTTTTGGGTGTCCCTCTGGATAAAGTGGTACCTAAGTCATTCTACCTCCTCTAGTCATTACTCTAACAACATGATCATTGATATTATTATTCATTTCATCAAGCAACTCTCTTTGAGATTTAGCAACTTGTTCTAAGTGAGTTTGAACCATAGAAGCATGCTTCCCCACACCTCTTACATCATTTGAGATTCTAAATAACAAGTCACTCAAGCGAGCAATCATATCAGAATTGTATTTCAATTGTTTCATAACATTTGCATTGAAGTGATCTTGCTTTCTAATGTAATTTTCAAACTCATAAAGGCATTGGCTAGGGTGCATATTGTGAGGATTATCACTATCATTGAATTTCATTAGAGAATTTACCTCTACCACCTTAGGCAGTGGTGGTGTATCAAGCCCGTGTATTTCTTCAATAGGAGGTAATTTTTTACATCCTCAGCTTTAATACCTTTTTCCTTTATAGATTTCTTTGCCTCTTGCATATCTTCAGGACTGAGATATAAAATACCCCTCGTCTTCGGGGTGGGTTTAAGTAGTGATTCAGGAGAAATCCAATCATCATAATTTTTCAATATGTTATTCAATAATTCTTCAGCTTGCCCAATAGTTCTTTCCCTGAAAACACAACCATCACAAATATCTAGGAAGTCCCTAGAAGCATCGGTTAGTCCATTATAGAAGATATCAAGTATTTCATTTTTCTTCAGAGGATGATCAGGTAAAGCATTAAGCAATTGGAGAAGCCTCCGCCAAGATTGTGGGAGACTCTCTTCTTAAATTTGCGCAAAGTTAAATATTTCCTGCAAGGTAGCTTGTTTCTTATGAGTAGGGAGATATTTCCTAGAGAAGTAATAAATCATATCATGGGGACTGCGCACACAATTAGGAGCAAGGGTATTGTACCAAGCTTTAGCATCACCCTTTAATGAGAACGGAAATAATTTGAGGATATAGTAATAGCAAATTTTCTCATCATGAGCAAAAAGGGTGCCTATGTCATTCAACTTAGTAAGATGTGACACAACAGTTTCAGTTTCATAACCATGAAAAGGATCAGATTCAACCAAATTAATTAACTTTGGGTCGACAAAGAATTTATAATCCTTATCATCAATAAAGATAGGTGAAGTAGCAAATTGAGGATCATATTTCATTTTAGCATTCAAAGATTTCTCTTTATACTTGCATAATAATTTCTCTATATCATATGTATCCTTACAAGCAAGAATATCTCTAGCTGCCTCTTCACCCATAACATATCCTTCCGGTACCTTTGGAAATTCATATCTAGGAGGGCTAGTTCTAGTAGGTGTATCAAGATTGTCAGTTTCAAGCTCATCATCAGTTTCAACAATATCATGCTATCTTACTCTAGCAATTTGTTCATCAAGAAATTCACCTAGTGGCACATTATCATCAAGCAAGGTACTATCATCATTCATAGCAGAGGTAGCATCATCAATAGCTTGTGACATATCAGAATTGATAGCATGTGGTGGTGTTGCAAGTTTACTTATAACAGAAGGTGAATCTAAAGCAGAGGTAGATGGCAGTTCCTTACCTCCCCTCGTGTTAGAGGGAAAAATCTTAGTCTTACCATCCTTCAGATTCTTCATAGTGATAAATTGATAATAATCCCAAGTGACTCAACAAATATAGCTATGCTCCCTGGCAACGGCACCAGAAAAAGGTCTTGATAACCCACAAGTATAGGGGAACGCAACCATTTTCGAGGGTAGAGTATTCAACCCAAATTTATAGATTCGACACAAGGGGAGCCAAAGAATATTTGTAAGTATTAACAGCTAAGTTGTCAATTCAACCACACTTGGAGATTAATTATCTGAGGAAAGTGATCAGTAGCAAAGCAGTATGATAGTTTTGATAAAAGTAGCAGCAGCAATAGTAATGGTAACAGTGATAGCAGTGATTTTGTAGCAAGTGCAATAGTAACAGCAACAATAGTAACTTAGCAAGGACAATATAAGAGACATTCGTAGGCATTGGATCAATGATTTGTTGGATGATATTCATCATGTGACAGTTATAACCTAGGGCGATACGGCACTAGCTCCAGTTCATAAATATAATGTAGGCATGTCACTATTACAGGAAGCTGCTAACATGACACTACGATCAGAGACCCTTCGACGAAACTATGTGCGATGCCATAATCGCAAACGGTGGTGTAAAAAACTGTCAAAAAAGGTGCAAAACATTTGCGATGGAGGATGCATCAAACACGGTTCAGATTTTAATTGCGTGTGCAATGAAGGGCATATGGTTCAGCTCAATTAACTGTTTGCGATGAGGAGGAACAAAAGAAACAGGCAGCCAGATGAAGGTGTGTGAGATATACATCATACGGTTCACTCGGATGAACTGTTTGTGATTAGGCAACACAAAAGAAACGGTCAGCCAGATCAAAGGTGTGTGCGGTATACGGCATGCGGTTCACTCGGATGAACTGTTTGCGTTGATTGCTGGTAACAAGCCGTATGTCTTGTGAGCAAATGATTGCTGGTATACAATTGTGAGTGATTGATGAAAACATCACCGACGGGTTCCATTGTTTAGTCCGTGTGCGATGTGATTTTCTTTGTCCGCACAACATCTATGCTCTGTCTACAGAGCATCAACATATATACTTAAAAAGACAGCATTGCATAACCGAATTAAGCATACAATTACACAAGTGACTACACACATAACATTTCCACACACCAAAGTAAGCAATTACATCCATACTAAAGTAAGAGAAATGAGGATCTAATCATCTACTTATTCTTGCGACGACGCTTGCCATTGCTCTGCTTCCGGATGGATCCCTGGCCGTTTTGGGGAAGGAGGCACTTCCTCATGTCAACGATCCGCATGTACATGTCGTAGCTCGTGTACACCTCCTTGGCCACGTACATGACATGAGCTTTGTCGAGTTTCTCCATCCAGGCTGAGTGCCAGGCACGCTTGTCCTTGTTGCACGAATCCTTCATGTCTCATTGGTAGGGGTCGATGATGGCATCAGCGAGGAGAACCAGTGAGTCCTTCTCATGCTCCTTGCTGCCCCAGATCGTGTATTGGCCATGGATGTCCACAAGATTCTGACAGGCGATGCTGGAAATCTTGAGCGCCTTTACATTGTTGGTGATGTCCATCGTAGCGAACATGTAGTGGGGGATGTTGACAAACCTAGCGAAACGCTCGCAAGGCCTTGTGGCCAGGCAGTAGTGGTAGACGAGGACGTGGTGGCGCACGCACATCTGGGCGACGGTGACCTTGGGACGAGACCCGGCACGAGCGCGGGTGTACTCGAGGTCGAACCCAACCACCTTGTACTTCTCCTTGGCAAGCAACAACTCCATGATGTAGATGGAGTGCTCCACCCAGACCGGGTCATTGGTGTACACCACCGAGAGGTCCATGAACATTCTGTGGGTGTCCACCACGACATGCATGGTGAACTGCTGCTCGTCGTCGGCAGCTGCTCGGAGCGCCATTGGAGCCGTGCAGGATACCCTCTAAGAATTTCTCGTGGTGGGTGTGCTTCTTGCAATGGTGGGGCGCGATCGAAAGGTTGGCCGCTGTAATAAATGGGGGCCGTCCGGCCTATAATCATCACGTCTTGTCACGGCGTTCATAGCGGAGGATTCCAGTGCACGCTTGACAGCACTACACCGCATGCGTGGGCTCGAAGAGGTGCCAAATGTATCGACGATGAGCCTGTTCCCGCGCTACTGCGTAGTTTACCGCGCAAGGTTCCTGCCCGGCTAGTTTGGCCACGTGTCAGCTAGAAGAGGGACAAATCATGGGCGTTTATTGGCAAAAAGCTTTGTAAAAACGAAGTGTGTGGAATGACTTCGGTCATAAGTTTACCCGTGGGTGATAAGGTCAAAGTTACACAGAAGGGTGATGATAGACACTCGAGCGCGATAATTAATTCTGCGCTCTACAGGGAACACAGTAGAAGAAACCAACTATGTGCAATAATGTCGAAGATCGCAGTCGAGTTAGCTATACAGATCATGTGCTGTGAGATCGACAAGGTAAACAGATTCGAGAATGGTTAATGAAATCTAAGACCATTGCATATTAAGGTCAAAATAGTGCTACCAATATGCGAGTCTCATATGATGCCATTTCAATTATTGTACCACAAAAGCTCGAAATATTACAAGGTTCAAATTCTAGAGTTATATGGTGTGACGCCCCGAGACCGTTGCGCCAGGTGTCTTCCAGTCATTCGCTGTTGTTGCATTATCATTCTCTTGCGTGTTGCATCTTAGCATGTCATCATCCGCATTGCATCTGCATGTTTTCAAAACTTGCATCCGTCCGGGTTCCCCAGTTCCGTCTGTTGTCCGTTCTGAGCCCAGACACACTTGCACGCACCCGCGGCACGTCCGAAATATTATCTTTACAAGTGGCCAGAAAATGTTCTCGGAATGGATTGAAAGTTGGCGTGTGGTCTTATTTTAGTGTAGGTAGACCGCTTATCAAGTTTCATCACATTCGGAGTTCGTTTGACACCCCAACGATTAACTATGGCGACAATATAGTCGGTCAAACGTCGGACGTTTTCGGTCTCCGGAAACAGTCGCTGGGCCTCTCTTCTCTTCTCTCAGCCTGAGACCTTCTGCACAGTCCACTACCTACCGCCAGTCCTAACCTAGGCTCTCTCGTCAGTCCGCGGACCTCCTCGCACGTGCGTCCGAAAGGTGTCCCGGACCCGATCCGGGCAGTCGTCACCGTTGTGTCCGGATCATCCCCAAACATCTACAAAACGTCTCCATTTTGTTAATTGGACTTCCTAGTCTATTTTTTTCGACCACTCGATTTATTTGGAAGAACGGATTAGCCCCTAAATGTCTCCCTCTATATATATATATATATACTCTCTAGTCTAAATCTAGACCAAACCCTAAATTCTAAGGACCTTGTCCCATCCATCCAATCCCCACGCCGCCGCCACTCCTTTTGTTTTCAGTGCCGAACCAATCAGCTTCTTCCTCCCAGATCCCCTCCTCCCTCGACTTGCGCTGCCGTCCAACCGCTTCCTCCTACCACGCCCGAGCCTTCCCTGCCCGAGCCATGCCTCGTCCCTGGCGCCCTCCTCGCCTCGCCGTCCGACGACGAACGCCGCCGCTGAAGCTCCTCCGCCATGGACGCCGGGCCCCAAGGCTGTGCCTCTCCTCCTCCTCACCTTCCCCCCTTTCTGTTTTCCCCTACAATGGCCTCTCTCCTCACGTCACACTCTCTACAGGAGCACGCCAGGCGCCATGGCCGCCGAAGGAACTCCGCCTCCTCGCCAAAACCACGCCTCCACCTCTCCCCTGCGTCTAGGTCGCCGTCCGTGCCGAAGGCCGCGCCAAGTCCCTCGCCGGAGCTGCTCTGTTTCTTGCCCGAACCCGTAGGAGCACGAGCTCCCTCCTCCTCTTCCCCGTGCCCGCAGCAGCAGAGCATGATCAGGACCCCGTCGCCGCCGCATCACTATAGAACCAAGGACATGGCTTCTTTTGCTTCAGATCAAGGTGTCGGCCGCCGGATCCCGCTGCCCCAGTCCAGTTCCGATCGGTCCCCGCCGAGACCGCCTCGCCGGAGCTCCTGCCGCGTCGCGCCGCCCCATCGGAGTCCACCAGCGATGGTGACATCCGCCTCCCTGCGCCCCTACTATCGCCACTGCTCTGCTCCTGTCGAGCAGAGGACGACCGGCCTCGATCTCAACCGAGCCGGCCCATCTGCAAACTAGCCCGCCTCCTGCGCCAAGGCCCCTCAAGGCCCAGCCGAAGCCGCGCAAGCCTCTTCCCAACTGGGCCTTAGCCCAATGTGAGCCACCCCAGTGCCCCACCTTTTTTTCTTCTCTGTTGGGCCCTGTTCCAGATCCGGCCCGTGTAGGTTTTTTTTAGGATCTGCGATTTAGTATTTATTCCAGAGTCAGCAGTTTTGCAGAAAACCCCCTAGACAACATGCATATAATAACTCACAACTGGTGCATCGGATTAAAATGAATTATATATGTAACTTGCTTAGAATTTCATCTAGTTTCATAATATCCAACTTTCATCTATGTTTGAAATGTTTAAATTGATGTTTGTTTAAATTTGCCCCTATGCCATGTTAAAATGATTTATTTCATAACTATACAACCGTAGCTCCAAACCTAACAAACTTTATATGTAAATGGGGTAGAATTTTGCCTAGTTTAACATGGTGGCATCTCTTTGCATGTTTAACAACTCTAAAATTATGTTTAGGGCAGAACAGTACCAAACCTTAAAATATGCATATGGGGTTTTACCGGAATTGTTGTTCGTTGTTTCCGGCCTCATTTAAACTTGCCTAGATAGGTAGTTTTGTTGTGCTTCACCCCTTTCCATGTTAATCAACATTTAATATTGTTGGGTACATAAACGAGATCGAGCTAAATAACTTGTCGTGGTGTTTCGTTAATATGCAACATATTGAGCTCCACTTAACTTGTAGTGTTGTTTGTGCACTTTGCCATGCCATGCTTCATTAAACCGGACATGCATCATACTTGATTGTGCATCATGCCATGTTCATGTGGTGGTTGTTTACCATGATTGTTTGCTTCTTTCCGGTGTTGCTTCTTCGGGTTGGTTCCGATAACGTTGTGTTTGTGAGGATCCATTCGACTACGTTCGTTTGTCTTCTTCATGGACTCGTTCTCCTTCTTTGCGGGATCTCAGGCAAGATGACCATACCCTCGAAATCACTTCTATCTTTGCTTGCTAGTTGCTCGCTCTTTTGCTATGCCTATGTTGCGATACCTACCACTTGCTTATCATGCCTCCCATATTGTTGAGCCAAGCCTCTAACCCACCTTGTCCCAGCAAACCGTTGTTCGGCTATGTTATCGCTTTGCTCAACACCTCTTATAGCGTTGCTAGTTGCAGGTGAAGATTGGAGTTCGGTTCCATGTTGGAACATGGATATTTTGTTAGGATATCACAATATCTCTTATTTAATTAATGCATCTATATACTTGGTAAAGGGTGGAAGGCTCGGCCGTATGCCTGGTGTTTTGTTCCACTCTTGCCGCCCTAGTTTCCGTCATATCGGTGTTATGTTCCCGGATTTTGCGTTCCTTACACGGTTGGGTTATAATGGGAACCCCTTGACAGTTCGCCTTGAATAAAACTCCTCCAGCAATGCCCAACATTGGTTTTACCATTCACCACCTAGCCTTTTTTTCCCTTGGGTTCCGCGGACTCAAGGGTCATCTTTATTTAAACCCTCGGGCCAGTGCTCCTCTGGGTGTTGGTCCAAACTAGAGCCCCTTGCAGCGCCACCTCAGGGAAACTCGGGGGCTGGTTTTAGTTGTACGGATTTCTTATCCGGTGTGCCCTGAGAACGAGATATGTGCAGCTCCTATCGGGATTTGTCGGCACATTCGGGTGGTGTTGCTGGACTTGTTTTACCATTGTCGAGGATGTCTTGTAACCGGGATGCCGAGTCTGATCGGATTGTCTTGGGAGAAGGAATATCCTTCGTTGACCGTGAGAGCTTGTGATGGGCTAAGTTGGGAAACCCCTACAGGGATTTGAACTTTCGAAAGTCGTGCCCGCGGTTATGGGCAGATGGGAATTTGTTAATGTCCGGTTGTAGAAAACCTGAAGTTGATCTTAATTAAAATACATCAACCGCGTGTGTAACCATGATGGTCTCTTCTCGGCGGAGTCCGGGAAGTGAACACGGTGTTGGAGTTATGCTTGACGTAGGTTGTTCTAGGATCACTTCTTGATAATAGTTTTTCAACCATGCTTTGCCTTCTCTTCTCGCTCTCATTTTCATAAGGTTAGCCACCATATATGCTAGTCGCTTGCTGCAGCTCCACCTCATACCTTTTACCCTACCTATAAGCTTAAATAGTCTAGATCGCGAGGGTGTGAGATTGCTGAGTCCCCGTGACTCACAGATACTTCCAAAACCAGTTTGTAGGTGCCGATGATACCCTGCAGATGACGCAACTGAGTTTAGGAGGAGCTCGATGAAGATCGTGTTCGTTATGTTGTTCCGTGTTCCAGTTGATCAGTAGTGGAGCCCAGTTGGGACGATCGGGGATCTGTGTAGCATTTGGGGTAGTCTTCTTTTATTTTGGTTCCGTAGTTGGACCTTGATTGTATCTGTATGATGTAATGCTCATTCATGTATTGTGTGAAGTGGCGATTGTAAGCCAACTATGTATCTCTTTCCCTTATGTATTACATGGGTTGTGTGAAGATTACCTCACTTGCGACATTGCTTTCAATGCGGTTATGCCTCTAAGTCATGCTTCGACACATGGGAGATATAGCCGCATCGAGGGCGTTACATATGGCTCAAATTCGAAGATTACAAGGTTCAAGCTGATATTAGAAATGAAATTCAGCTCATCAGCTGCAAACGCTCGCGCTGATCCGCTGAACATGGATATCAGAGGGGTTAAAACTAATATTACCACTTCTAAGTCTGGTTTCGAAACCTCACAATTTTTGCAAAGGGTTCAGCCACTGAGAAGTCATGTATGGGGTTGACACGATGACTTCCGATTACTCTGTCATCTGAACTTCCAAAATGAAATTCAGCATTTTGTGAAATAAATGTAGGGCAAACCTCATTTCCTTCAACACCCTTGCTTTGAGAACAAAGAACCTAGCGAATATAATCTCCGGTAAGGTACCTCGGTAGGAGTTTAAAGTAATTTCTGAGAGATGCAGATCTAGGCATTCGACGTGATTGTTATATTGTATCACATTATCCACCAATGGGCCTAATCTTATCTGCAAAAGAAGAAAACGTGTTAGTGCTTACATGCAGTTTTGAACATTATTACAGGCCTATTTGGTTTGTAGGATTTGTAAAATGCACTAACATGCCATCTTCGATCTGACATGATTAACATGGGCATTTGATTACATTCTAGAAAAATGTAGCCTTCTTCACAAGAGACTGGAGTTGATGAAAAGTTCCCTAACAAAACTAGTACAGATGAATCCAAAGGAGAAATGCTTATTGATTGTAACCATATGGGGGGTGGAACATGTATGTATTGAAATCCTCCAAAAGAATCCTTCAGAAATCGTAGTACATTGTCATTGTTAACTTGGAAAAAGGTGTCACAAATTGAACTCCCTTATGGTTAATATTTAACAGGAAAGGAACTTCACCACGATATATAGCTTCTCCAGGCACGGAAAGCATCTCAGGAAACTGACAACTTGCTCTAGGTTGGGGCCGATAGATTCTAGTGCTGAGACCTTCACTATGCGTAGTTTCAGGGTCAAGCTTATCGAAATCATTTTCTGAATGATAGACGAACAAACATCTTCAAAATTAGAAATAATGTTAATTTGTAGAAGGAGAGGTAGAAGGCGGCTGTTGTACCTGAACGGGTGTGGATCCAATAACAACTTCGGAGTTTTTGTCAGATGAGTAGCCCACCGCCGTCAATTTTGGCACAGAAATGACATTGATTCTTGTTGGACCTTCTTGATCAACTACAAGTAATCTCTCGAGTGCAGGTGTGTCCTCAATGACCATACTATGGTACACATCTTTGGATGTCTTCCTGCAGGACCAACAACACACATAAATAGTCCAAAGAGTCATGGAGGTGATGTGGAAGGTACTCAACCCATTGATTGCCTGAAGACGAAGGTACTCAAGTGCAGTACAGCCATGGAGCAGGCACTCCATGTCACTGTTTGAGAGGCAGACGGCGACGAGCTCGAGGTGCTTTAGTCGTGGTAGAATAAGAGCAGGCAAATCATTAAGGGGGATGGCAGTTCCTGAACTTGGCGACGCGCAGCATGGGTACGAGGCGGAGTGCGGACATTGGCAGCGACCGCATATGCACATCATCAAAAGTGAGTTCCTCGAGCTGATCTAGGGCGGGGGATCAGAACCAGTCGTCAAGCTTGGCTCGGTCCTTGCCGTTGGAATGGAACATGCCCATTCTAAGGCCTCTGGTTGGGCCAAGGTGACTGCTGAGGATCTTGGAGAACACATCCAAGCTTTTGCGATAGCCATGGCAGAGCTCGTGGGTGTTGATGAGGTCGAGAGGGCTGGACTTCCATAGGGGCACCACCGCCAGGAAAGGACGGTTGTCCGCGCCCCATATTTTATTAGGAGGAGGGAGATGATGACTGTCAACATATCATCGGGGAGGCTGCTGATGAAGTCTAGGCCTGCTGGAGTCGCTTGTGGTTCTAGCTCTCCCCTCCTCCGCTTGTTGGCAGCCCCGTTCTCCACCTTCGGAGTCTCCTTGTGAGCGGAGCTTTCTGATAGAAATGGGAGTACATGGAATATTTAGTTAAAATAGGGCAATAGAAAAGTGTATTGGTAACTAGAAGTTATTAGGTAGGAATATAGTAAGAAAAGGGAATAACAGTTGGTTGCTTAAATACTACACAATTCGTTTGACATTGCTGGGTAAGTCAACATGCAGATAGTTGAAAAGAAAACTTACTTCGTATAAAGTCTGGACGGATGATTTTGTCGGGGAAGTTAGCATATATCTCATGACCACGCCCTTTTATGTGCTGCAATTTTAGTGCCAGCTTTCAGTACATAAAACTTAGAAATTTCTTTCCAAAACCCAGTGCCAAAATAGGAGTCACCATGTTCATCAAGTCATACAGTAGCAATGATTGTAAATCCATGGTTTGTGTGCAGTATGACATCCGTGCAGTCTTGATCTATGTAAAGGGAAATATTGTGCGCTACATAATCTGTTGCATAGCAAGGGATGTGTTGCAGAAAATGGTAGGATTGTTAAATAAAATATGGTAACATGCAAATACGGCCCAAATTGAAAGAACTGTACAACAATTGAAATCGAAGGACAAAATTCTATAATTAAGCAGATAGGGTAAACATGATGTCATGGAAATTTGAGAGTAATCGAAAGAACAATACATCATTAATTTGCCTAATATAGAAAGGAGAGGTCTCGTGGGTTTGTCACGGCAGATGTCCTCGTGAAAGGACTTAGTCGTGGAGCCATCGCAATGGGTTAGCTTAAAGGGGTTAAACCGGACAAGGGGACACGGGAGTTTATACTAGTTCGGCCCCTTCGATGAAGGTAAAAGCCTACGTCTAGTTGTGATTGGTATTGCTAGGGTTTCGAAGGCCAGGGAGCGAATCCGCTTTGTCTGGCTCTCGAGTTGTTGTTGTTCGTCCCTAAATCGCGGCCGGGTCATCCCTTTATATACATAGGTTGACGCCCGCCGGGCTACAGAGTCCCAAAGCCGGTTTATAAATGTATCTGGTTCAGCCTCTCTCTTTCTATCTTACTATACAAGTTACATGACTAGGCCAGTTTACATTTACAGGCTGTAACCCGCCTTTGGGCCCTCCATAAAGCGCCATCATCTTTATATCTTCATGGGCTTCTAATCTTCAAAGAGTCAACCCGGCTACATAATGCCGATTTACCTCCAGTAGTAATATCCCCAACATTAGGCCCCAGATTGGTTTGAACTTGTTCATGTCAATCTTCCATACTTTAGAAAAAATCTTCTCTCTTATCTTCATTTTTGATCTTGTAAACCGCCGTGACGTCATACTTCAAAATTACGATAAACCGTCCTGACGTCATCCATCCGTTGATGTCAGAGATTTCCTTCATTTAATATATATCCAGTCATCGAGGCGACACCTTTATTAACTTATCCATTTTTTGGGCTCCTCGATTCCCGTAGTTGCCATTTTTTCACTTCGCCTTATAAATAGGACCGAGGGGTCATTTTCACCGTTTCCCCTCGTGCCTCTTCGCGTCGTCTTCCTCGCGCCGCTCAGCCTCTGGAACTCCGCCGCCACCGTCGACCGTCGTCTCTGCTCCGACCTTGGCCGCTGCATCGCCCTGAACGCACCAGAAAACTGAGGCGCCCTTCCGCTTCCTCACCAGCTCCGGTAAGTTCTCTGCTTTTTTCACCATAGATCTGTTCTAGGGTTTCGACATTCTTCGCAGTTCTTCCGAAGTTCATCAATGCTATTCTTCCCTATTATTCCTTTAATAGATGGACACTTCATGCTTGATGCATGTCTTGCCGTAGCTTACCTACCATGGTCATCACAAATCCTTATGCACAAAGAACTGATCTAATCTGTCAAAAATTGCTTCAGTTCTGCACCCCTTCAAGATCCAATTATTTTTGCTTTTCTGTCTTATCTTTAGATCCGAAAGTTTTATACATCACTGTGAGATCTCTTTCTATGTTCCCGTGAGATCCGTTTCTCCTCGCACCAATATAAGCGGTTTATCATTGTATAAATAGTCTATGCCATTAGCCCTCTGATAAACCGGAAGAGCATGTTACCTTCATAATTATGCTCCGATTTAACAGTGTCTGATCAATCCTGCACTAGCATTACCTTTCTTTCTCATTATACTAGTCTCCGGGTTGTACCATTTATCATATCAGTATGTTTCTTACTCCCTTGTCTCTTGTGTATAATCATGCATAATTTATAAACCGGCCTTTCATTTTCAGTTTGTTCACTTTGCAATGGCCAAACAATTCACTGCCTGCAACTGGGCTTGTTCCCGGGTTACTGAGGCTCAATTGAATGAGATGGTTAGCATCGGCTCTCTGCCTAAGAAAACTGAGATCAAATGGCGAGTTCCAGGAACTGAGAATCCTCCAACCCCAAGTCAAGGCGAAGTGGTAATCTTTGTTGACCATATAGGCCATGCTTTCAAACCGCCAGGGTCAAAAGTTTATCGAGATGTGCTTGCCAGCTTCCAACTGCATCCACAAGATATTGGTCCCAACTCAGTCTCCAACTTATGCAATTTCCAAGTCTTTTGTGAAGTCTATTTACAAGAAGAACCAACTGCTGAACTGTTCCGGGATTTCTTTCACTTAAACCGGTGCACAGAGTTTGTGAATGGCCCGAACACAGAACTTGGTGGTGTCTCGATTCAAAAGTGGAAAGAAGTGGAATTTCCTCATGCCAAACATCATAGCCACCCAAAGGAATGGAACCAAACATGGTTCTATTGCAGAGACAGTTCGCCTGAGGATGAAAATCCCCTCCCCGGCTTCCGGGATCATAGATTATCCAATACTCACCCAATGCCACAACGCCTGAGCTCTTCAGAAAGGGCAAAATATGCTCCTCAAATCGCCAAGCTCCGGGCCTTTATGGCAAATGGTTTAATAGGTGTGAATTTTGTGCGCTGTTGGATATCCTGGAGTATCTTGCCGCTAAGCCGGCGTCTCGGTTTAATGTGCAAATATACCGGTGAAGTTGACGATCCTCAACGCCACTGCAACATCCAATTATTTGAGGAAGAAGTTTCTGAAGGGGTAAAGAAAATTCTGAATGAATCAGAACTGGTCTGTAGTCAAACCGGTCTGAATCCCTTCTACACCAAGAACAAACCGCCTGCTGTAAGCATTACACTTCCTCTTCATCTCTAATATCTTTGACTTATACAAGCTGTAACCCTTCTTCTTTATATGTATAGGGTGATGACCCTTTCTAGAAACAGAAATCCATAGAGAAAGCGGCAAAGCCAACTGGAGATAAAATGGTCAAACCAACCCGCCCGAAGACCAAAGACGTAAAACGGACGTCAAAGCGGAAAACGGTTGACCGGATTACTATGGAACTTGATGATGATACTGATGACCCAGAAGTTGAGGTAGAACTTGACTTACTTGGCTCTATTTTTATGCATCTTGTTAACAATGATCTTCCTCAGGAGGAGGCAGAAGCTAGTCAGGCTGAGGACGTAGAGGTAATTACCCTTTCCTCCGGTTCAGACTCTATGCCAACACAAAAAACTCGCCAAACAATCCGGAAAGTAAGCTTTTCTCATCCTCTTGCTCACTTGGATCCAACATTTATTTTGAAGACTCAACAGCATGAAGCTCGCCGGACAACCCGGCACAGTGGCAAACAGGTCACCTCTACCGGTTTACCTGATACTCCAGTTCGTAAGCGCCGGTCTGAGGTCTCTCCTACTTCTGACCATTCTTACGCCAAGACAGGTTATTTCAGACAGCCTCTTAATCCGTCCGATTCAAATTATCAGGTGACACCTCCTTCCTCTTCTGGTGAATCGACAGCAACTCAACTCCCCCCTTTGAAAACTGTGGCCGGGTGAGTTATGAAAAACCTTTCCTTTCAATGCGCCCTACATCTTTTGAACAGGATATTAATCCTTTTTATTCTATTTGCAGGGCCAAAGCCAGACCCAGCAAGAAAGCTCGGGTCACCAATCCGCCAGAAGACCCTGTTGCCGAAGAAGAAGAACCAAGAGGTGAACCAGAGCAGACTAGTGAACCGAAAGGCCTCCATCCTGAAACAACTTTTAATGATCCGCCCCTTGACGGCCAACATACTGACGAACCAACAGATGCTGAGCCTGCCACCCCTGATACTGAACCGGCAGAACCAAACCGGGCTAATCCAATGAAAGACACTGAAATTCCATTATCATCCACCAAAAATCCTGAAGGCCAAGGTGACGACGTTATTATTACTGGAGCAGGCCACAGCTCTCCTGGTCACCCCGTCATTTTGGCTCAGCATAGTGCCAAAGAAGAGCAAATTGCCAAGGATAAAGGTAAATGGAGCAGCGACTTATCAAACTATGGTCATCTTAACGCTGATGAGCTTCATTCCGGCTTCTTGAACCGTCTGCACTCAAACCGGGATTATGAAGCCGGTTTGGTGAATTTGATGAAAGAACGATATGAGGTAAATGCTTCTCCCTTGCACATTGATTTATAGTTGAAATACTATTCCAAGTAGCCTCCAAGAGCCGTTTTACGATTGTCAATCATAAACCGGGTCTTTGTAACACTTTAAGCATCCCATCATTGATCCTTGCCAAGGCGTGTCCTCAATCATAGATAAGACTCATGTTTGAAAAATTAGATAACGTTCTGCAGCATAGCCCCGAAAGGCCGGTTTAACTTGGCAAGTTAATCCGGTTTTTAATCCACACTGCCGGTTTAGAACAAACGTACATTAGCCCCCAAGTGTCAAGGATAATGCTTGCATTGTTCTAGAGACTTGCATAGAGGATAGTATTTGAGAGCAAATAGGCATTAGCCCCCAAGTATGAAGTGGATAACTTGTTATATGCTTTATACTTAGTGCATAAATGTGTTGTTTTATTGAACACACCTTCAATGTTGCAGGCTGAACTGAGAAGCAAAGATGCCCAAAACTCGGACTTGCAAGAAAATGTGAAGTCTCAACAAGCCGAAGTTGCAAAAGCCAAAGAGGAGCTGACGCAGGCCCTGGCCGGAATGGAAAAATTGAAAGAATCCTTTAATCAAGATCGTGCTGAATGGGAAACCTAAAAAGCCGGTTTGACCAAAAGAGCTGTAGATGCCGAGGAAGCCCTGAAACTGGTGGTTGAAGAACTAGCCGGTTTGAAGCGCCAAATCAACGCTATGACCTCTGCTATCTTTGGTAAGTATCTGCTTATGTATGTTGCACCAGTCAATGAATCTAAAAACTGACCAAAATGTTGTTAAAATCTTTGGCAGGAACTCGTATCACCCATCTTGGAGCAGATATGCGGATGAAGCTCAAAGCGGCACATACATTGGTTGAGCAGCTATACTCTGGATCTCAGCGAGCCATTAGTACAATGGCTTATAACAAACCGGCGCCAACGTTGATTAAAGAGACCCTTGAGAAGCTGAGCATGTTACCGGCGTGTATTGTCGAGTTGAAAAGAGCCGCTGCGAGAGTAGGAGCCTTAACCGCCCTTATTCGAGCCAAGGCCTGGATTCCAGACCTTGAAGCGGAGGATATCATTAAAGGATATCCAGGCGTTAAAGAAGACGGTTCAAACTTTGACAATGATGATCTTCGGCGGCTGACCAAACAGATGCAGCCAGCGGCCAGCAAATTGGCTGAGGACACCGATTTGTCCCATTTTCAACCGTTTTATGATGTAGAAGGGAGAAGACAGCCAGCCGAGATCCATGAAATCGAAGAACTTGTGCCTCCGATTCGTAAGCACACTTATGCCCCTGATATTAACCCTTCTGATCTTATCCATGAGGAAGCAGTGTTCCAAGCTTTAACCGAAATCGATTGGTCAACGACTGATTTCCAGCGGCTGGGGAGGGATGAAGAAGTGCCTACACCAACTGATCCGCAACCATCAAACCGTCATGTTGAAGAGTCCTGATCCGGTCGCCGGTTTACATGGCTACTGTGAAAAACAATGGCACTGTTTGAGCCACTTTGAAGCTTCATGTAATAGGATAGCTGAAATTTTGTTTATCTGCCGTGCCATCAAGCATGTTTCATAACACTTTGTGACAATCTGTGCCGCCCTTCAGGATATATTTTATGCATAGCCTATGATGACTTGCCTTCCTGAGTCCAAAAAACTTAAAAAGTGTCTAGTGGTTTACCGCTAAACATGTCATAATATCCAAGAAGTATATAGTACTTGAGCTAAGTAATCAAGTGTTTGTACAAAAAATAATGTACAGAACATACCTCATTGATTGACCAAATGTGTATACAGTAAAGGTGTTTAACACCAACCCGATACGTTTGATAATTTCATCTTCATAATGCTGGTCTATCTATTAGACCAGACCAGTATAACTACCGGATTTTCTTCATAACACTGGTGATTTAGTCAAACCAGACCGGGTCAATGACCACCGGTTTACAATTGATCATGTGCCAACAACTGGTGGTTGGAAAGCAAGCCGGGTCAAGGACGCTGGTTTATCAAAAAATACTTATGATTGTCAACAAACAAAATTCAAATAGAAAAATATGCGAGGCTTTTTACAAGCTGCCAGGCTCCAAATCGAGGCTTTTCATGGGCTGCCAGGCCTCTGAGTTAAACCATTTAACAAAGCCTATTAAGATGGGCCTCCAATTAACCAATCATCGTTTTAACTGTGACAAGTTCAGGGTCTGTAAAAGATTGACCAGTCAAACGTTCGATGGGTCATGCCAAGATTACCTGGATAGGAGTGGCTTACTTGATGAAGGCAGGTTAACCGGGGGTTTTAGGTGAATACACCAGGCTTCCAAGCCGTGGCTTGATAGCCAATTACGAGGGTCCTTTCAAACTCTTTGTTGCTTTGCAAAAAAGAGCCCCCAAGTAACTTTGTGAGCGATGCTCAGCGTGTGCCTATGTTTGAGTTTGTACTGTGTACAATACTCTCTTTGGCTCCACAAAATTTTCCTTGTGTGGCTGAAATGCTTATCAAGAGGTGTAGCTGTGGTTCGAACATGACCAAGCCCCCTAGTGATTTTCCTTATCTTTATGCAGCTGCTAAAGCCAGTTTAACAAAGACTCCGCTTTGACCGTTAACTTGGAAAAGCACACACATGATATAAGAAAGAACAGATACCTTGCTTATAACGGAGGCTCCGGTTTATTATATGGTATATACACTATCATAAATATGTACAGGTGAAGAGCCTATGGCTTCAAGTATAGTAAGGCCGAAGGAGAGCTATGTTGCATGGCCGCTTTGTCTCCTCCTCCGATTGACGTGAGTCTTCATGCTCTCGACATCAATGAGGTAGTAGGATCCGTTGTGCAGATTTTTGTTGACCATAAAGGGTCCTTCCCAAGGGGGGATAACTTGTGCATATCAGTCTGATCCTGGATGAGCCGGAGCACCAAATCACCTTCTTGAAAGGTTCTAGTTTTAACCCGGCGACTGTGATAACGTCGAAGATCTTGTTGATAAATCGTCGAACGTGCTGCTGCAAGATCCCGCTCTTCATCCAACAGGTCCAGAGAATCCTGACGTGCCTTCTCATTATCAGCTTCAACATAAGCTGCCACACGGGGCGAATCGTGACGGATGTCACTAGGAAGAACCGCCTCCGCTCCATAAACCATGAAGAAAGGCGTGTAACCCGTAGACCTATTGGGTGTGGTGTTGATGCTCCATAACACAGAAGGTAGCTCCTCGACCCAACAACCCGGTGTCCGCTTTAAGGGAACCATAAGCCTTGGTTTGATACCCCGTAGAATTTCTTGATTTGCCCTTTACGCTTGACCATTAGATTGGGGGTGAGCCACTAATGCTAGATCAAGCCGGATGTGCTCATGTTGACAGAATTCTTCCATCTCTCCTTTTGACGAGTTAGTGCCATTACCTGTTATAATGCTATGTGGAAAGCCAAACCGGAATATCACCTTTTTGATGAATTGAACCGCCGTGGCTGCATCACACTTGCTGACTGGCTCTGCCTCTACCCATTTAGTGAATTTATCAACTGCTACAAACAGATGGGTCTTCTTGTCCTTGGAGCGCTTGAAGGGTCCAACCATATCCAGCCCCCAAGTTGCAAACGGCCACGTAATTGGAATCATCCGCAACTCTTGAGCCGGAACATGCGCACGACGGGCAAACTTTTGACATCGATCACATCTTTTGACTAAATCCTTCGCATCAGCATGCGCCGTCAACCAGTAAAAACCATGGAGAAAAGCTTTAGCAACCAACGACTTTGAACCGGCGTGGTGACCGCAATCCCCTTCATGAATTTCTCGCAAAATCTCACAACCTTCTTGAGGAGAAACGCATCGCTGAATTGCTCCTGAAACACTGTAACGATGTAACTCCCCGTTGAGTATGGTCATGGACTTGGAACGCCGGATTATCTGTTGAGCCAACGTTTCCTCAGCTGGTAACTCGCCCCGGTTCATGTAATCCAGATATGGGATCATCCAATCCGGTATGGCATGCAGAGCTGCCACCAACTGAGCCTCCGGATCAGGAATAGCCAAATCTTCTTCGGTTGGTATTTTGACTGACGGATTGTGCAATACATCAAGAAAGACATTGGGCGGAACCGGTTTACGTTGGGAACCAAGACGACTTAAAGCGTCCGCCACTTCATTCTTCCGCCGGTCTATATGGTCCACCTGATAACCTTTAAAGTGACCAGCCACTACATCCACCTCTCGCCGATATTCAGCCATGAGTGGGTCCTTAGAATCCCAAGTGCCAGACACTTGCTGAGCCACTAGATCTGAATCGCCGAAGCACTTAACCTGGCTCAAATTCATCTCTTTAGCCATCCGAAGACCGTGGAGTAAAGCCTCATATTCAGCTGCATTGTTAGTACAAGGGAACATTAAACGGAGGACATAACAAAACTTATCACCTCATGGGGAAGTTAATACGACTCCAGCCCCCGAACCCTCTAACTGTCTGGACCCATCAAAATGAATAGTCCAATATGTATTATCTGGTTTCTCCTCAGGTGCCTGTAACTCCGTCCAATCGTTGATGAATTCTACGAGTGCCTGGGACTTGATCGCCGTGCAGGGTATATATTTAAGCCCGTGGGGTCCAAACTCAATGGCCCACTTGGCAATCCGGCCAGTTGCCTCTCTGTTTTGAATGATGTCGCCCAGAGGAGCTGAACTGACCACTGTGATAGGATGGCCCTGAAAATAGTGTTTGAGCTTTTGGCTTGCCATAAACACCCCATACACCAGTTTCTGCCAATGCGGATACCTCTGCTTTGACTCAATGAGCACCTCACTAATATAATAAACCAGCCATTGAACCGGATACTCTTTGCCAGGCTCCTTGCGCTCTACCACAATGGCTACACTGACAGCCCGGGCATTAGCAGCCACATATAATAATAATGGCTCTTTATCGATCGGTGCTGCCAGCACGGGCGGTTCCACGAGCTGCCTCTTCAGATCTTCAAATGCTTTATCAGCTGCCTCACTCCAGAAAAAGTTATCCGTTTTCTTGAGCATTTGATATAAGGGGATGGCCTTCTCTCCAAGGCGGATGATAAACCGGCTCAAGGCTGTAATCCGGCCGGCCAGACGTTGCACATCGTTAATACATGCCAGTTTAGCCAAGGACGTAA
The DNA here is from genome assembly GCF_002162155.2 of Triticum dicoccoides. Classification (NCBI taxonomy): domain Eukaryota; kingdom Viridiplantae; phylum Streptophyta; class Magnoliopsida; order Poales; family Poaceae; genus Triticum; species Triticum dicoccoides. Next base: position 104,755,919 of record NC_041386.1, read on the forward strand.
TTGCTGCAATCTCTTCCGAATTAGCCTCAATGCCTATGTTTGAAACCAGAAAGCCCAAGAGCTTGCCTGCCGGGACACCGAAAACAAACTTCTCCGGATTGAGCATCATCTTGTAAACCCGGAGATTGTCAAAGGTTTCTCGTAGAACATCTATCAAAGTCTCCTCCTTTCTGGATTTGACCACAATATCATCTACATACGCATGAACATTGCGCCCAATTTTCTTATGAAGGCAATTCTGAACACATCGTTGGTAAGTTTCCTGGGCACTCTTGAGTCCAAAGGGCATGGAAACATAGCAGAAGGCTCCAAAGGGAGTTATAAAGGATGTCTTCTCCTGGTCCTTAACTGCCATTTTGATCTGATGATAACCAGAGTAAGCATCCAAAAAATACAAACGGTCACAACCCACCGTAGCATCAATTATCTGATCAATGCGAGGGAGAGCGAAGGGGTCTGCAGGGCAAGCCTTGTTTAAATCTGTGTAGTCCACACACATGCGCCAAGTGCCGTTTTTCTTAAGAACCAGCACCGGATTGGCTAACCACTCTGGATGAAAAACTTCAACAATAAACCCAGCAGCCAACAAACGGGCGACCTCTTCACCTATAGCCTTGCGCCTTTCCTCTTTGAAACGGCGGAGGAATTGTCGGACCGATTTCAATTTAGGGTCAATGTTGAGTGTGTGCTCAGCGAATTCTCTCGGTACACCTGGCATGTCAGAAGGTTTCCATGCAAAGATGTCCCGATTCTCACGGATGAACTCGATAAGCGTGCTTTCCTATTTGGGATCCAAGTTAGCGCTGATGCTGAACTGTTTGGATGAATCACCAGGGACAAAGTCAACCATCTTAGTGTCTGTAGCTGATTTGAACTTCAATGCTGGATCATGTTCCGTAGTTGGCTTTTTTTAAGGAGGTCATGTCGGCCGGATCAACTTGCTCCTTATAGAATTTTAACTCCTCCGTGGCACAAACCGACTGAGCATAAGCCGCATCGCCTTCTTCACACTCCAAAGCAATCTTTCTACTTCCATGTACTGTGATAGTCCCCTTATGACCTGGCATTTTAAGCTGTAGGTAAACATAACATGGCCTTGCCATAAACTTAGCATAAACCGGCCGCCCAAACAAGGCGTGGTATGGACTTTTGATCTTCACCACCTCAAATGTCAATGTTTCTGACCTTGAATCGTAGTCATCTCCAAAAGCTACCTCCAAAGCTATCTTACCAAGGGGATATGCAGACTTACCAGGCACCACACCATGAAATACCGTATTCGACGGTTTAAGATCCTTATCTGTCAACCCCATACGGCGGAATGTATCATAATACAAAATATTGATACTACTTCCCCATCCATGAGCACTTTAGTGAACTTTATCCCCCAACTTGAGGGGCTACCACCAAGGCCAAATGACCTGGATTATCAACCCGGGGCGGGTGATCCTCTCTGCTCCACAAAATAGGTTGCTCCGACCAGCGTAAATACTGAGGTACTGCCGGCTCAATAGAGTTGACTGCCCTTTTGTGAAGCTTCTGATCACGTTTACACAAACTAGTAGTGAAGACATGATATTGCCCGCTGTTCAGCTGTTTGGGATTGCTCTGATAACCCGACTGCTGCTGCTACTGGTGACTCCCCTGATGGTTGTAACCTCCCTGGTTGCCTTGGTGTCCTTGATTGACGTGTCCGGTTTGATTGCCTGGAAACCATGAACCGGAACCACCGTCTCTGTAACCCGGCCTATGGAAACCTCCTCCTGAACCGCCGGGTGGGCCGTTGTCATATTGGAACATATTGGAATTCTTGAAATCCCGCATGATATAACAATCTTTCCAAAGATGTGATGCTGGTTTCTCCTTCGATCCATGCTTTGGACAGGGTTGCTTTAACAACGCTCCAAATTGTTTCCTGGACCTCCACCCCTCTGGGGGCTGCTTGCCTTTACGGCGCTGGCCATTCTCCTGCGCGTTGGTATTTGCAACAAAGTCCAAACCACTGTCGGCCTTGCGCTTACCAGCGTTTCCATGGCCTGCCGGATTGTGTTGTTGGCCTTTGGCATTGTCGGTCTTCTTACCCTTCTCCGGTTTGTCCTCCTCTGAATCCGGATCCTTGGTATTATCTGAATCGGCATATTTAACCAAAGCGGCCATGAGTGTTGACATGTCGTTGCAGTGACGTTTGAGCCTTCCCAACTTCTGTTTCAACGGTTTGAAACGGCAATTGCCCTCTAAAGTTAACACTACGGTGTCTGCATTGATACGATCTGATGAATGCAAAATCGCCGAGACCTGTTTGACCCAATGGGTCGTGGACTCCCCTTCCTCTTGGACACAAGCGGCCAGATCTACAATTAACATTGGCTGCTTACATGTATCCTTGAAGTTCTGGATAAACCGGTGCTTCAATTCGGCCCATGATCCAATAGAGTTGGTTGGCAAGCTCTTCAACCAAGTGCGAGTTGTTCCTTCGAACATCATGGTGAAATATTTAGCACACACCGCCTCATCCACATCTAACATCTCCATTGCCATCTCATAGCTCTCCACCCATGCCTCTGGCTGCAAATCGGCGGTATAATTTGGTACCTTACGAGGTCCCTTGAAATCCTTGGGTAGTCGCACATTACGCAAAACAGGAGTTAAACACGGTACCCCTAAGGAACTGAACATCGCCCCTGGCTCCACGGAGGCGGTGGGGTGAGACGGAGTATGTTGTCATGCTTCGTGTCGAGCTGTCAACTCGGCCTCTCGACGTGCGCGGCCATGGTCCACAACATCTTGCGCATTAGCACCTCCCCCAGCCGGGTTGTTCCCTCGTGGCGAATTTTGGCGGCGTGCACTACTGGACACGGCCGGTTCGTCTTCCACGTCTGCTACAACTCCGGCTTGGATGGGGAGTGGAATGAATCCTCTCACGACTGTGTGAATATGCTTGTTGTTGATTTAGTGCTATCTGAAGGAGATCCCTGGCCCGACGTGCTTCCACTGCAACTAGTGACTCGCCGTCGGTTGGGAGGGCCGCCAGGCGTGAAGCGGCGGCCACAATGTTGTCCAACAGGTTGGAATAATGCCCGGGCGGCGTTGACGGCACAACATTGTTCTGGCGAGGCAGGTCCGTCGTGCGCGGCTGAACCAGCGCTCCTGCTCCCAGCGCCCACGTCGGGTTTAGCGTGGGTTGGTTACCAGCTCCTGCACCTGGCGTGTTGAAAAGATTCTGTGGCTCATAAACCGACGGGAGACGTGATCGGTACCTTCTTCTCATGACTTCCTCTGAAGCATTCTGATCCAGTCTAATCCGGTAAGCCTGTGCTTCCAACTCGGCCCGCTCCGTAGCCATCCTGGCGTTCTCTGCTGCCAGGTCCACTTTAGCCTGAGCTATCTGATCTTTCACTTTTGTAATCTCCGCATCGTGATGATCCCTGGCTGCTGCGTCTACCTCCGCAGACATCAATGTTGCCAGAGCGTCGAACAAATCAGACAAGACTTGGGCCGGAGGTGGCGCCGAGCTTCCTGCCCCTGCTGGTGTGGCCGTCATTGAACCAGAGAGCATTGCTGCGGCGTGTCACATCCCTAGTTCTGGTATGGTCCTAGGCTTGCTTTGTGCATCATGTTTAAATTTTCAAATGAAATTGAAATGGGGATGTTTCAAACCCTAGCACCAAAGCAAATTCAAATAGGTTCAAATTAAAATTGGAATTTCAGTAAACCCAAAATGCTCTTCCAAATGTTCATGGTCTTTGGAAAATGTTGCAAACAACAACCAGAGGTGATGCACATTTTTGCTACACATTTTGGATTTTTGAATCAATGCATAAATATTTGATTTGGAGCTGTTTAAATTATATAAATATTTTAGTGGCTCCAAAAATGTTGGGAATTGGTGAGGGCCTCTAGAATATTATATGTAGATGCCACAATTATTTTCAGCATTTATGGAAATGTTTTAACATTTCTTTTAGATACAAAACAAATGTCAGAAAATAGAAAACAAAAACAAAATAAAAGAGAGAAAGGGAATCGTACCTGGCCTCACCTGGCGGCCCACCTGCTCTGGCCCAACAAGCCGGCCTAGTTGATTGGCCACGCCAGTCATCTCCCTCCTCGCGCCAGAAGGCAGGGGCGCGTGCTTGCCGCGTGCCGGCCACGCGCCGGCCACCTCCTGCCTCCCTGCATGTCTCCCCGTCGCCCTGAGGACGCCACGCGATCCCCCGACTCTCTCTCGCTCTCTCTCGTCCCCATCCTCTCGCCTGGTTCTCTCCCTCGCACGCATCGAACGCAGCCGCCGCCGCCGCTCACCGTTGCCGCACCCAGAGCCTCCCCCTCGACCCCTCGACGTGCCCAGTAGCTCCGCTACCTCGTTCTCGACCTCCTCGCCAAGCCAAGCGACGCCGGGCGCCCTCGCCGCCGTCTTCTTCAACCTCGGGCCACCGAGATCGCCGGCGACCGTGCGCCCGCTCCGACGCTTCCCCGAGCTCGCTGAGGCCACCGAACGAACCGCTGTGAGCTCCTGCGTGGATTCCCTCCTTCCTCCCCTTCGATTTCGAGCCGTAGACGTCGCCCCCTTGACGACCGTAGCTGCCGCCGTTGAGCTCATCGTCGGCGCAGCTCCGGCGACCAAATGGTCACCTCGGCGAGTCCAACCTGCTCCCCGCAACGTGTAGCGCCCAGCTAGACCTTCGCCTCGCTCGTTCGCACACCGCAGCGCTAACCCACACCAGCCCCGAACTCCGGCAGCCGTCGCGAGCTCCATTCTGGTGAGCTCCGGCCTCCCCAGCTCATCCCACATGCTCCACTGGATGCGGACGACGACGGGCTACGCCCCGGTGGTCTCCGCGTGCTCTTCCGCCGCCTGTAGCGCATTCCGGCGAAGCACCACCGCGCGGTTTGGTCGTCGCCGGCCGAACTCCGGCGAGGCTGACGTGGCGGCTTAATTAGCGCTAATCCCCACCATTAGCCACCCCACCAGCCGCTGACAGTGGGCCCCAGAGCCAAGTCAAACCCTGGTCAGTGTGGGTTTGACCCGGGGTTAACCCCAGTGTCACTAACGTGTGGCCCCCACACGTCAGGTTTGACCTGGTCAGCCCTGCTGACGCCTCTGCGATGTCATGCTGACGCAGTAATTGTTTTTCTGCATTTTAAATAATTCAAAGAATTTCAGAAAATAGTTAAAACTTCTAAAATTCATAGTAATTCAACCGTAACTCCAAACCAAATAAATTATATATGAAAAATTATCAGAAAAATGTAAGGAATCCATTTATGCCAGTTTTATGCATGAAAAACCAACTTATACTTGCTGTATAAGTGAAAATGTAATAATGGCATGTTATATACTTAAATTGGGGTTTGCATATGAACCCTTGGTTCATATGGACTTCAACCAAATTGATGCTAGATGCATTAGGGCAAATCATAGCATCTTTGAAATGTCATCTTCATGCATCATATTGTTGCATATGGTTGTTTATTGATTGCCGGCACCGTCCCCTCTCGATAGGTTCTACTCCGGAAGGTGTCCCGAGTACCTGTCTGAGGAGCAGTGCTTCTTCGTGGATCTATCAGGCAAGCAAACCCCCTTGAGCATCTCGATAAATCCCACTCTCTCGCTCCTGCTCCTTTCACTCCATTAGGACAACAACGATTCAAAACTGCTACTTTCTGCTGCGGTAGCTGAACCCATTCCTCTGCATGACCTGTCATTGCCACAGTAAATAGTTGAAACCCACTAGCATGAGTAGGAGTTGCTTGAGCCTTGATGTGCCTGCTCATCCATGCTTGTTTTCTTTATGCCAACTATGCTTAGAGTTGTGTCAGGTCTGATTCATCGGGAATGAATTGGAGTGGTGAACATGTCCTACCGGTAAAGGCTAATTGTGTGACCACGTTTTGGTAAAGGTAGTGATGAGAGGCCATGTAGGAGTACATGGTGGGTTGTCTCATTGGAACCGTCCTTAAGCACTGAGTTCTGTGTATGTTATCCAAGTCCAGTTACTACCACACATTGGGTTCCGGTTATCCGGCCCCTCCCGGCTTATTAATCCGCTTGATCTCTGTCCAGGAGTTGCAACTAGTTTCTGGCGTTTGTAGGTAGTGCTACTTGTCTACCAAGTGGTGTCCGACGGGACGGGCTTGGGACAGACTAGGCACCGTGGCACGGTGTACCAAGTGGCACCCAGATGGTGGGCTTGGGAACCCTGCACACATCGTTTGGGGCCGTGAGCGATACCCTGGCCGGATCTCCTTGCGGATGGAACCCGAATAGGCAATAAACCTGGACGAGAGACTTGTGTGGTTAGTCAGGTCGTGGCCGACACCCTCGCCCGGCTTCCGCTTGAAGGTTGTCGAGGTACATGACGTGTACAGGGCTATAAGTGGCGAGAGCGTGTGTGAAGAAGTACACCCCTGCAGGGTCAATATTATCTATTCGAATAGCCGTTTTCCTCGGATATGGAAACTTGGAGGACTTATGTAGTACATAGACAACTTGAAGTGGATACTCTAAAATACGCAAGATAAGCGTGAGTGCTATGGATGGCCTTCGAACGGATCCATAGTGGAGTATTGATATGGTGAATATGTGGACTCGTGTGCGTCTTCTCACCTCAAAGAAGTTTCTGATACTCGTAGTATAGGCTAGCCACTGAGTCAAAGCTTGCTTACTGCTGTTAACTCCACCACCCCCTTTGTTGATAATGTTGCATATGTAGATAGTTCTGATGTAAGACTTGTTGAGTACCTTTGTACTCACGTTTGCTTATTTATGTTTTGCAGTTGGTTACGCTAGTGACTTCGACGAGTAGCTTGTATCCCAGCTACGATCTTGTACCCTTGGGAGGGTCGTGTATAGTGAGGCTTCTTAGTCTTTTCCTTTTGTAGTTGTCTGTACTCAGACATGTAATGCTTCCGTTGCTTGTATGCTCTGAATGATGGGTCATGAGACTCCTGTTTGTATTGATGCTATGTGGCTCTTCTGGGCCTTTATCTATCTATATGAGTTAGAGTTATGTTGTGATGCCATGTTGTACAACACATACTTGCATGTTATGCGTACGTGTAACGTGTATTGCTATGTGTGGGATCCGTCAACCTAGTTGTTTACCTCTGGTAGCCTCTCTTATGGGGAAATGTAGTCTTGTGCTTCCATGTGCCATAGTAGTCCGCTACAGCCCGGTTCACCGGAGTCTTGCTAGCCCAGCACTACTGCTCCGGAACACTTGACTGGCTGGCATGTGAATCACTTCGTTCCTGTGTCTGTCCCTTCGGGAAATGTCATGCGGTGACATCCGGAGTCCTGCCTAGCCTGCTACAGCCCGGGTTCCCGGAGTCCTGCTAGCCCAGTGCTACAGCCCGGATTCATACGCTGTTGACCGACATGCTCGTGGTTGATTCATGTATGCCTGTCCCTGTAAGTTAGTGCCACTTTGGGTTCACGACTAGTCATGTCGGCCTGGGTTCTCTGTCATATGGATGCTAGCGACACTATCATATACGTGAGCCAAAAGGCGCAAACGGTCTCGGGCCAGGTAAGGTGGCACCCGTGGGAATACCGTGCGTGAGGCCGCAAAGTGATATGAAGTGTTACATGCTAGATCGGTGTGACTTAGGATCGGGGTCCCGACAGCGTTGGTATCAGAGCCTGACTGACTGTAGGATTACCAAGCCAAACTGGTCAAAGTTGAGTCTAGAAATGCTTTAGTTATATAAGGGAATTGATTTTGGAAGGTAACGTAAGGCTCTTTTTACTCCTCTACCTCATGTCATTCTTTCTGAGTTAGCCTCTTTTTTCTACGAGGGTTAAGGCCTAGGCTTCTCCTCTATCTCTCAGGATGACGTGTTACTAAACCGTAAAGTCTTAGGATTGTTGGGTTGTGTCTCCTTACAGTTCTACTACTTCCGTGTGTCCTCAGTTTAACCCAGAACCTTGATGTTATGATGTTGATTGATTATGCTATTCCTTTGATGAATGTCTCAAAAATTCTTTTGAGCATTTACAACCGTTATGCTACCGAAATTGTCCCAGGATTTCAAGAATTTCCAATACTTTTGCATTACATTCCGCATCCCTATGTTGATGCTAATTCCATCCTTGTTTCCTTGGTTTCTGTGCTAGGATGTCGTCTGCTAACCGAGGTACAGTTGCTCATAGCAAGAATCACGGAGATGGTAGGGACGAGGATCCTCCTAACCAGCCTTTGATGACAGAGTTCTTGTTAGCATCCGAGAGGAACAAGCGTGGGACTAACCGCTTGCTGGCATAGATTGAGCAGAACACCGCACATCAGCGTAAGAAGTTGGTTTCTATCACCGACTTCATTGGTCTAAAACCACCCACCTTCCATCATTCCATTGAGCCACTCGATGCGGATGACTGGCTCCGGAGCATCACTCACAAGTTGCTTTCTGCGAACGTGGCTGAAGGTGACAAGGTCACCTATGCTACCTATCACCTGGAAGGTCCTACTAGTATTTGGTGGCAGAACTATGAGGCTATGCTTCCAGCTGGTCAGATTCCTACCTGGAGGGATTTCACCGAGGCTTTTCGTGAGCACCACATTCCTCAGGCTCTCATTGACCGCAAGAGGGAAGAGTTCTGTAGTTTTACCCAGGGTAAGCTGCCTGTTGATGCTTACAGTAGAGAGTTTGGAAGCCTCGCCCTCTATGCTACAGAAGAAGTGTCCACGGACGCTAAGAAGCAGGCTAGGTTCCGGAAGGGTCTCAACCCTAAGTTGCGTCGTGATCTCCACCTGCATCATTGTGATACTTTCCAGGCTCTTGTGAACAAGGCCATTAATGCAGAGACAACTCAACTCACTTACAAGGAGTCTCGAAAGCACAACCGTGAACTGGGTTCTTCCTCCCGCTCTGGCTCTCAGAAGCGACGGATTTGGATTCCAAACTCAGCTCTTCCACCTTGATATGCACCGAGGCCATCCTATGTGGCGCCTCACCCAACCCAGCAACGTGCTCCACCCAGGCCTATTAGTGGACCACTTGCCAATGTAGGTCCACGTCCTACCTCAGGAACTTGCTTCACCTGCAGAGAACCAGGGCACTATGCACGTGACTGCCCTCAGTCCAGTTATACTCCACCCCAGTCTGAGAGGTCTGTTGGCCGTGAAAATCCATCAGGCAAGATGATCAGTACCAAGCCAGCCTCCATTGAACGAGCATGTGTGCACCATGTCTCAGCTACAGAAGCTCAAGATGATCCCGACGTCGTACTGGGTATGCTTCTTGTCAATTGTCACCCAGCTTCAGTTCTGTTCGATACTGGAGCATCCCACTCCTTCATATCCGAAGGATACGCTCGGTTGCACGACATGTCATTTTGTGATATGCCGACTCCACTAATAATCCAGACTCCCGGTTCCAAATGGCAAACCTCCAAGGTAAGCCATGGTAATGAAATCCTTATTGACAGACTGGTATTCCTTGCTTCTTTGATATCTCTCAACTCCGCAGATATTAACATCATCTTGGGTATGGACTGGATGACATCTCATCATGCCAAGATCGATTGTTACACCAGATCTGTTCAACTTACACATCCATCTGGCAAAATAGTCACTGTCTCCACTAGAGTTGCAAGGCGTCAACTCTATTCTCTTAATGCCAGCCCTCTTCCAGACGTTGAAGATATTCCGATAGTCCGTGACTTCCCGGATGTTTTTCCAGAAGAACTACCAGCTGTCCCACCTGACAGAGATGTAGAGTTTGTCATATAACTTATCCCAGGAACTGTTCCAATCTCTAGGAGACCATACAAGATGGCACCTTTGGAGTTAGCCGAGCTTAAGAAACAACTTGATGAGTCCTTGCAAAAGGGTTTCATCCGTCCCAGTTCTTCTCCTTGGGCTTGTCATGTCCTCTTCGTCAAGAAGAAGGATGGTACGGATCAGATGGTTGTAGATTATCGTCCCGTTAATTTGGTCACGATAAAGAACAAGTATCGCTCCCCAGGATCAACGACCTGTATGATCAGCTCGCTGGATCCTCAGTCTTTTCCAAGATGGATTTGAGGTTAGGCTACCACCAAATCAAGATCAGAAATGGGGACATCCCCAAAACGGCCTTTGTCACTCGTTATGGTCAATACGAGTACACCATGATGTCTTTCGGCCTAACCAATGCTCCAGCTACTTTCTCCCGCTTGATGAACTCGATCTTTATGGAGTACTTAGATAAGTTTGTCGTGGTTTATCTCGGTGATATTCTTATTTACTCGAAGAACGAGGAAGAGCATGCCGAACATCTTAGGCTTGTGTTAGAAAAACTCAGAGTGCATCGCCTTTATGCCAAGTTCTCCAAGTGTGAATTTTGGTTGCCAGAAGTGACCTATCTGGGCCACGTGATCTCTGGTAAGGGCATTGCTGTCAATCCCGAGAGAGTCAAAGCCGTTCTCGATTGGACTCCACCCAAAACGGTCAAACAAGTTAGGAGTTTCCTTGGTCTAGCCAGTTATTGTCGCCGCTTCGTTGAAAACTTCTCCAAAGTGGCCAAACCCCTCATGGAGCTTCTCAAGAAAGATAAAAGGTTTGAGTGGACCCCACAGTGTGAGCCCAGTTTTCAGGAACTGAAAAGACACCTGACTTCTGCGCCAATACTCGTGCCACCGGATTTCACTAAAGACTTTGTTATCTATTGCGACGCTTCGCGTCAAGGACTAGGTTGCATTCTTATGCAGGATCGTCATGTGATTGCCTATGCATCTCGACAGTTGCATCCACATGAGGAAAATTATCCTACACATGATCTAGAGCTTGCAGCCATAGTCTATGCACTTAAGACTTGGCGACATTACCTTCTTGGTAACCGTTGCGAAATCTACACTGACCATCAGAGTCTCAAGTATATCTTCACCCAACCGGATCTGAATCTTAGACAGAGACGTTGGTTGGAGTTGATCTCGGATTACGATTTAGGAATCACCTACACCCCAGGCAAAGCCAATGTCATGGCTGATGCTTTAAGTCGTACCTATTGCAACAACCTCATGTTGCAACAATGTCAACCACCCCACCATGAGGAATTCTGTAAGCTTAACCTTCACATAGCTCCTCATGGTTCCCTTTCTACCTTGGTAGCGAAACCTACCCTTAGGGATCAGATCATAGAGGCTCAGAAGCATGATACGGGAATCTCCCGGATCAAGAAGAATATTTCCAAGGGAGTTGCCAACTGTTTCTCTATGGATGAACGAGGTGTTGTTTACTTTGGAAAACGTTTGGTGGTTCCCAAATGTCAACAGATGCAGCAACTGATCCTTAAGGAGGCCCATGAATCCCCTCTCACGATTCATCCCGGTAGTACAAAGATGTATGAGGACCTATGCCAGAGGTTCTGGTGGACTAGGATGAAGAGATAAATCGCTCAGTATATTGCCAACTGTGATGTTTGTCGTCGCGTTAAGGCAGAGCATCAAAGACCTACTGGCACCCTTCAACCTTTAGCTATTCCCGAGTGGAAATGGGACAAAGTTGGTATGGACTTCATCACTGGCTTTCCCAGGACCAGGAAAGGAAATAATGCTATCTTCGTAGTCGTTGACCGTCTCTCCAAAGTGGCTCACTTCCTACCTGTTCGAGAGAGTATCACTGCTAGTCAGCTCGCTAACTTATATATCTCCCGAATAGTGTCACTCCATGGTGTTCCACTAGAGATCAATTCAGACCGTGGCAGTCTTTTCACCTCTCATTTCTGGGAAAGTTTCCAAACTGGCATGGGCACCCATCTCTCCTTCAGTACCGCTTTCCACCCTCAGTCAAGTGGTCAGGTGGAAAGGGTCAACCAAATTCTCGAAGACATGCTTAGAGCTTGCGTTATCTCATTCGGTATGGATTGGGAGAAATGTCTTCCCTTTCGCCGAGTTTGCTTATAACAATAGCTATCAATCCAGTCTTAAGAAAGCACCCTTCGAGATTCTGTATGGACGAAGATGTCGAACACCTTTGAACTGGTCAGAAACCGGTGAAAGACAATTATTTGGACCGGATATGATCCAGGAGGCAGAAGAGCAAGTTCGCATCATTCGTGAGAATTTGAAAACAGCCCAATCTCGTCAAAAGAGCTAGTATGACCGTTGTCATAAGGAAGTGGCTTATGAAGTTGGCGACAAGGCTTACCTTCGGGTTACTCCTTTGAAGGGTACCCATCGTTTCGGTATCAAGGGCAAGTTGGCTCCTCGTTACATTGGTCCTTTTCGTATTCTCGCTAAACGGGGAGAGGTTGCCTACCAGTTGGAACTACCCCCACATCTTTATCGAGTTCATGATGTCTTCCACGTCTCTCAACTCAGGCGTTGCTTCTCGGATCCCATCCGCGGAGTGGACCATGAAACGCTTGATCTCCAAGATAACCTTACTTATCGAGAGTACCCCGTTCGCATTCTGGATCAAGCAGAGCGTGTCACTCGACGTCATAACATCAAGTTTCTCAAGGTTCAATGGTCTCGTCATTATGAGAGAGAAGCTACTTGGGAGCGAGAAGATCGTCTTCGACTTGAGTACCCCGCTTTCTTTCCGCCAACTCCTGAATCTCGGGACAAGATTTTTTCGAGTGGGGGCGAGTTGTCACATCCCTAGTTCTGGTATGGTCCTAGGCTTGCTTTATGCATCATGTTTAAATTTTCAAATGAAATTGAAATGGGGATGTTTCAAACCCTAGCACCAAAGCAAATTCAAATAGGTTCAAATTAAAATTGGAATTTCAGTAAACCCAAAATGCTCTTCAAAAATGTTCATGGTCTTTGGAAAATGTTGCAAACAACAACCAGAGGTGATGCACATTTTTGCTACACATTTTGGATTTTTGAATCAATGCATAAATATTTGATTTGGAGCTGTTTAAATTATATAAATATTTTAATGGCTCCAAAAATGTTGGGAATTGGTGAGGGCCTCTAGAATATTATATCTAGATGCCACAATTATTTTCAGCATTTATGGAAATGTTTTAACATTTCTTTTAGATACAAAACAAATGTCAGAAAATAGAAAACAAAAACAAAATAAAAGAGAGAAAGGGAATCGTACCTGGACTCACCTAGCGGCCCACCTGCTCTGGCCCAACAAGCCGGCCCAGTTGACTGGCCATGCCAGTCATCTCCTTCCTCGCGCCAGAAGGCAGGGGCGCGTGCTCGCCGCGCGCCGGCCATGCGCCGGCCACCTCCTGCCTCCCTGGATGTCTCCCCGTCGCCCTGAGGACGCCACGCGATCCCCCGACTCTCTCTCGCTCTCTCTCGTCCCCATCCTCTCCTCTGGTTCTCTCCCTCGCACGCATCGAACGCAGCCACCGTCGCCGCTCACCGTTGCCGCACCCAGAGCCTCCCCCTCGACCCCTCGACGTGCCCAGTAGCTCCGCTACCTCGTTCTCGACCTCCTCGCCAAGCCAAGCGATGCCGGACGCCCTCACCGCCGTCTTCTTCAACCTCGGGCCACCGAGATCGTCGGCGATCGTGCGCCCGCTCCGACGCTTCCCCGAGCTCGCTGAGGCCACCGAACGAACTGCTGTGAGCTCCTGCGTCGATTCCCTCCTTCCTCCCCTTTGATTTCGAGCCGTAGACGTCGCCCCCTTGACGACCGTAGCCGCCGCCGCTTGAGCTCGTCGTCGGCGCAGCTCCGGTGACAAAATGGTCACCCCGGCAAGTCCAACCTGCTCCCCGCAACGCGTAGCGCCTCGCCAGACCTTCGCCTCACTCGTTAGCACACCGCAGCGCTAACCCGCACCAGCCCCGAACTCCGGCAGCCGCTGCGAGCTCCATTCCGGTGAGCTCCGGCCTCCCCAGCTCATCCCACATGCTCCATTGGATGCGGACGACGACGGGCTACGCCCCGGTGGTCTCCGCGCGCTCCTCCGCCGCCTGTAGCGCATTCCGGCGAAGCACCGCCGCGCGGTTTGGTCGTCGCCAGCCGAACTCCGGCAAGGCTGATGTGGCGGCTTAATTAGCGCTAATCCCCACCATTAGCCACCCCACCAGCCGCTGAGTGGGCCCCAGAGCCAAGTCAAACCCTGGTCAGTGCGGGTTTGACCTGGGGTTAAACCCAGTGTCACTGACGTGTGGCCCCCACATGTCAGGTTTGACCTGGTCAGCCCTGCTGACGCCTCTGCGACGTCACGCTGACGCAGTAATTGTTTTTCTGGATTTTAAATAATTCAGAGAATTTCAAAAAATAGTTAAAACTTCTAAAATTCATAGTAATTCAACCGTAACTCCAAACCAAATAAATTATATATGAAAAATTATCAGAAAAATGCAAGGAATCCATTTACGCCAGTTTCATGCATGAAAAACAGACTTATACTTGCTGTATAAGTGAAAATGTAATAATGGCATGTTATATACTTAAATTGGGGTTTGCATATGAACCCTTGGTTCATATGGACTTCAACCAAATTGATGCTAGATGCATTAGGGCAAATCATAGCATCTTTGAAATGTCATCTTCATGCATCATATTGTTGCATATGGTTGTTTATTGATTGGCGGCACCGTCCCCTCTCGATAGGTTCTACTCCGGAAGGTGTCCCGAGTACCTGTCTGAGGAGAAGTGCTTCTTCATGGATCTATCAGGCAAGCAAACCCCCTCGAGCATCTTGATAAATCCCACTCTCTCGCTCCTGCTCCTTTCACTGCATTAGGACAAGAACGATTCAAAACTGCTACTTTCTGCTGCGGTAGCTGAACCCATTCCTCTGCATGACCTGTCATTGCCACAGTAAATAGTTGAAACCCACTAGCATGAGTAGGAGTTGCTTGAGCCTTGATGTGCCTGCTCATCCATGCTTGTTTTCTTTATGCCATCTATGCTTAGAGTTGTGTCAGGTCTGATTCATCGGGAATGAATCGGAGTGGTGAACATGTCCTACCGATAAAGGCTAATTGTGTGAACACGTTTTGGTAAAGGTAGCGATGAGAGGCCATGTAGGAGTACATGGTGGGTTGTCTCATTGGAACCGTCCTTAAGCACGGAGTTCTGTATATGTTATCCAAGTCCAGTTACTACCACACATTGGGTTCCGGTTACCGGCCCCTCTTGGCTTATTAATCCGCTTGATCTCTGTCCAGGAGTTGCAACTAGTTTCTGGCGTTTGTAGGTAGTGCTACTTGTCTACCAGGTGGTGTCCGACGGGACGGGCTTGGGACAGACTAGGCACCATGGCACGGTGTACCAAGTGGCACCCGGATGGTGGGCTTGGGAACCCTGCACACATCATTTGGGGCCGTGAGCGACACCCCGGCCGGATCTCCTTGCGGATGGAACCCGAATAGGCGATAAACCTGGACGAGAGACTTGTGTGGTTAGTCAGGTCGTGTCCGACACCCTCGCCCGGCTTCCGCTTGAAGGTTGTCGAGGTACATGACGTGTACAGGGCTATAAGTGGCGAGAGCGTGTGTGAAGAAGTACACCCCTGCAGGGTCAATATTATCCATTCGAATAGCCGTTTTCCTCGGATATGGAAACTTGGAGGACTTATGTAGTACATAGACAACTTGAAGTGGATACTCTAAAATACGCAAGATAAGCGTGAGTGCTATGGATGGCCTTCTCGTAGGAAGACGGGAACGGATCCATAGTGGAGTATTGATATGGTGAATATGTGGACTCGTGTGCGTCTTCTCACCTCAAAGAAGTTTCTGATACTCGTAGTATAGGCTAGCCACTGAGTCAAAGATGGCTTGCTGCTGTTAACTCCACCACCCCCTTTGTTGATAATGTTGCATATGTAGATAGTTCTGATGTAAGACTTGCTGAGTACCTTTGTACTCACGTTTGCTTATTTATGTTTTGCAGTTGGTTACGCTAGTGACTTCGACGAGTAGCTTGTATACCACCTACGATCTTGTACCCTTGGGAGGGTCGTGTATAGTCAGGCTTCTTAGTCTTTTCCTTTTGTAGTTGTCTGTACTCAGACATGTAATGCTTCCGTTGCTTGTATGCTCTGAATGATGGGTCATGAGACCCCTGTTTGTATTGATGCTATGTGGCTCTTCTGGGCCTTTATCTATATGAGTTAGAGTTATGTTGTGATGCCATGTTGTACAACACATACTTGCATGTTATGCATACGTGTAACGTGTATTGCTATGTGTGGGATCCGTCAACTTAGTTGTTTACCTCTGGTAGCCTCTCTGATGGGGAAATGTAGTCTTGTGCTTCCATGTGCCATAGTAGTCCGCTACAGCCCGGTTCACCGGAGTCCTGCTAGCCCAGCACTACTGCTCCGGAACACTTGACTGGCCGGCATGTGAATCACTTCGTTCCTGTGTCTGTCCCTTCGGGAAATGTCATGCGGTGACATCCGGAGTCCTGCCTAGCCTGCTACAGCCCGGGTTCCCGGAGTCCTGCTAGCCCAGTGCTACAGCCCAGATTCATACGCTGTTGACCGACATGCTCGTGGTTGATTCAAGTATGCCTGTCCCTGTAAGTTAGTGCCACTTTGGGTTCACGACTAGTCATGTCGGCCTGGGTTCTCTGTCATATGGATGCTAGCGACACTATCATATACGTGAGCCAAAAGGCGCAAACGGTCCCGGGCCAGGTAAGGTGGCAACCATGGGAATACCGTGCGTGAGGCCGCAAAGTGATATGAAGTGTTACATGCTAGATCGGTGTGACTTAGGATCGGTGTCCCGACACGGCGGTAGATGAATGAGGTGTCAATTGTGTACCGGCCATGAAGATGGCGGCCCGGTTTGGCAGATCGGGGGAATCCGGAATACTGTTACCCTCGAATCCTCCCTCAATCCGGCCTTCCTGCAACTGGTAAAGCGATTCGGTTTCTCCAGAAGACTCGTCATCAGAGCAGACTACGGTTTCTCCATCGGACACCGGTCCATCCTCGTACCCTAATCCATGGACGACACCTACGAAAACATGCCTTGCCTCGGGCTGAACCGGCGAAGAACTTGCACACCGAGCCATTTCGATGATGTCAGTGCAGATGTCCGGCTCGGGGGCCGGTTCGCCGATCTTGCCGATGAAGACGTGAATCCCACCAAAGGGGACCCGGTACCCATATTCGATTGAATTAGCCTCGGGACCCCATCCTGCGTCGTCGATGTAGAGCTTGCCGTGGCGACTCTTCGTCATCCGGCCCATAGCGTATCCCTTGAGTCCATCGAAGCTGCCCTTCAAGAACTCAAAACCATCGTGCGATAGCCCCATGGTGGGCGCCAACTGTCGTGGGTTTGTCACGGCAGATGTCCTCGTGAAAGGACTTAGTCGTGGAGCCATCGCAACGGGTTAGCTTAAAGGGGTTAAACCGGACAAGGGGACACGGGAGTTTATACTAGTTTGGCCCCTTCGATGAAGGTAAAAGCCTACGTCTAGTTGTGATTGGTATTGCTAGGGTTTCGAAGGCCAGGGAGCAAATCCGCTTTGTCTGGCTCTCGAGTTGTTGTTGTCCGTCCCTAAACCACGGCCGGGTCGTCCCTTTATATACATAGGTTGACGCTCGCCGGGCTACAGAGTCCCGAAGCCGGTTTATAAACGTATCCGGTTCAGCCTCTCTCTTTCTATCTTACTATACAAGTTACATGACTAGGCCGGTTTACATTTACAGACTGTAACCCGCCTTTGGGCCCTCTGTAAAGCGCCATCATCTTTACATCTTCATGGGCTTCTAATCTTCAAAGAGTCAACCCGGCTACATAATGCCGGTTTACCTCCAGTAGTAATATCCCCAACAAGAGGGGAAATCCCCTTTGACGTATATGGTGCAAGTTGCACCTTTTATCCAAATGTAGCAATATTTAGAATATGTTCAGGAAAGTAGGCCATGCCAACCAATTTAGGGTGAGATTGAACATACCGCGCACGTCCTCAAGTTATCTGGTACAGTGAGATGGAATCTCTGGCGGAGGTCGCAAAGTCCTGATGTGTCGGCGCACTATACATTCTATGAATGAAAGAAATCCTCAAAATAGCTCGAATAAAAATGAATTCATGGTGATTTACGCCGGGTGATTAAAGGAGGCAGATGAACTGGGATAAGATATGAGATAATTTCTCATTAAATTAGTTACCTTGTCGTCCATGAGAAAGAACCCTCAGTACGGCATATTCCCCAACCGAGTGGAGCTAGGTCGACCGTGAGCAGCATCGAGAAAGTCGATGGCGATAGGCGGCGGCAAGCGAAAGTGGCGAAATGCGGTGGGCTTTGCCGGCAGCCTGGCGGCGGCAGGCGTCGAGCTAAGTGTTTACCGTCTCGATAGGTGGTGCCATGGCATAGACGCGGAGGAGCTTGTGCAGGTGTGAATGGTGGCCGGAGGGGGTGGCGGGCAGGGTGAGGGTTTTTGTGACGTGGGGATGGTGAGGTTTTTTCTTTTCTTTTTTGAATTGGGTGGTGAAGGTTTTCTGTCCTACAAAGAATTTTGGAGGCGACAGTTTACTAGATCGAACCATGTGTGATTGACGCAACAGGAAAAATGAAAGTCATTGCACACAGTTCCAATTTTGGGAACCGTGTGTGATTGACGTACTACCTCCGTCCTGGTGTATTGGTCCCCCTTTGTAATTTTGACCAAATGTTTAACTAAGAAATGTTTATGCATGTCACCAAAAATTATATCACTGAACACTATGCTCAAATACCCATCCAATGGTATAAATTTTGTTGACGTGCACTAACATTTTGTCAGTTAAACCTTTGGTCAAAATTTAACACAAATTACAAAGGGTACCAATAAACCAAGACGGAGGTAGATTCCATCAACCGAACTGGTTGCATCCATATCCTACGGTTAGACATAAGTAAACATAGATTAAACATACTCAGACATAGATAATAAGCGTACACGTACATAAGCATAGTTCAACCATAAGTACATAGTTCAACCGTCATTAAGCATACTCAAGCGTACGTAGTTCGATCCATCCCACATCTCATCTCACATGCCGGCACGATCCTGAAGCTTCTCCAGGTACTCGGCGTACGCGTCGTGCACCACCCTGCGAGAATACTTCTGCTTGAAGGAGCCAATGGCCCGTCCTCTTGCATGCGCCAGAACACTTAGATATGCATCATGAAGCTTGGGTTGGAAAAGGGACATCGATAGCCGCCGTTCTAGGTCCTAATACGCCTGTTATGCATTCCCACATAAAGCTCCCTCGGGATTTGCCTCTTTTACCTCCTCTGGACATCTTCATCCTCGCTGTCCACATCGACAGACAACACCTATACAAATAGTAAAACTAATTTGGCATCAAATCAATGATTACATGCCGTGAAGTAGGATTAGGAATTTATGGCTATTTATTTATATATATTCAGAGATTATGGTTCGATTTTAAGCACAGTCGTCTATGTACAAACCAATCTTGAAGAAAATAATGGCACAAACATATGTAGGTCATTCAAAATCAATTGTCAAGTCCTGGATCGAAATTATTAGCACGAACACTAACCCTAGTCAGATTACTAGAAGAAATCATTTGCACAGATGAAACAACTAATCGCTTATCGCTTGTACCATTCAAACAATCAAAACACTACACGGATCTAAATAAACTTACTCAGATTTCATGGATTGGGAGAACATAACCGTAGGATTTCTATTTCAAAAAGGGGGAGGCAGGAGTAACCAGAGAAACCCTATGATCTATTTGACACATAAATTGGTATAGATGACTAACCAGCTGTCCGTCGTCGTCGGAGTCGTCGCTGGAGTGGCCGTCGGAGTCGTCGCCGGGGTCGCCACCAGAGTCGGTGTGGAACTCCGGCTCTGGCTGTGGAAGCTCGACACCGTCGATGACGTCAAGGTGCAGCGATAACTCACCGGTGGTGACGGCAACCTTTGTCTCCATCTCCGCACCGTGCTCCGGTGCTTTAGCAGCCATGGCATCGCCACTCCCTCGGGTGGGATGCTTCGGCGGCATCCTCATACACTGACGGCTTTGAGGACTGAGAGCGGCGTTGAGGATGCAAGCGGAGAGAGAGAGGATTGTGTGTGTGTGTGTGGCAAGGATGGGGGGTGCGGCCGCTCGGGCGCACCATTAATATGGAGTAGTGGGAGTTGTGGGAGAGAGGCAAGCGGCGGTCAAACTGATGGCTCGCCTCCCCGGTGAGCCTACGCAGCGGACTGGTGGCATGCCTACCAAAGTTTCACACAGCTACTCGCACGCCTCCCAATGACACTGCGCACCGAGCACGCCTCTGTCAATTCACACACCTGCACGCATGCCTCCCCATCTGCCTGCGCGACGGACTGCTCGCATGCATCCTGTCAACTCATGCCTGCTTGCACGGCACATGGTCGCGCGGCGGCACGTATATTGTTTTTCTATTTGGATGATTAATGCTGCCGCTTTATTGTTTAACCAAAGCATGGCACGTGTCCATTGTTGGTCTAACACTCACGGTTCGAATAAATAATCTGTTTGGGATATTGGTTCCCAATTATTAATAATCTCCCGTTTGTAATTAGATAAAGATTACATCAAAACTGGTCTCAAATTTGACAAAAAAGTACAATGCCACTTTGTATTGGTGTCCATATGACAACACGATAAGTTTCATGAACTTCAAATAAGTTTTGGATGTACTAGAACTTAAAAATCAAGATTCCTAATGTTTGAAATTTGTTGCACGGGGAGTAAACATGCACCCAGTGAGACACGTGTGTTTTTGCAATCCACTTAGATGCACTCTCACGTGTGCATGTAGCTCAAATTTGATTTTTGCACATTATACCCGAGAAAATCAATCAATTAATGTACTAAAATGTCTTAATGATCTCTGTGATTTTTTTGGAATTAAAACGTCCCTCCTTTGGTAACATATGTTCACAGTGGGATAATTAATTTAACATGTGTCATAGTTGCAGTGGATTTGCGGTGTGGGTGTGGGTCTGTGCGTCTGGGGGTGGCAGGTGGCTCGCAGTACACTACGAGTTGTGACCCACCATGTGGGTTGGCCGTTTTGTTAGACAGGACGATGCCACATTAGAGTCGTGAAATCGTTATTTAAAACATTACACAACCCTTTCATATATACATGTGTTTGGCCACATGCAGTGGATGGTTGTCCTACACGACACTCGATACTCGCGTGTGACACTTTCTATGGGATCGCAAGGTTGTCGTCCATCACTTTGATGAACAACCGGCGGTGAGGTTAATTTGACCAGCAAGGTAGAATATTTTTTTTGTGTTATGGTGGTATATAGTACGCGTCGAAGAGGTGGGAGGGGACTAGCATATATACTATACGTACGCGTACATGAACAAGTACACCTCAGTCAATGTCGGGACTTTCTGGTTTCCGAGGCACGTGCCACATCAAAATTGTGAAATTGGCTATTCAAACATCACACAACACCTCTTTGGGCCAAATGCATGCACGCAATGGTTATCCTAGCTAGGACACTCACATATGATGCTTCCATCTGTGGGCCCACGAGGCCATTGTCGATGCATGCATGCATCACTTTGACCTACATTGGGAGAGGTTACTTAATTTCACCATCGATGAGGACTCTTTTGGGTTGCACATATTACGGCAGGAGCATATAGTATGCCGTGAAGAGGGGGGAAGGGGACCATCATATGTAGTACGCTTCATGAACCTCGCTCTGTGTGGGTGCATGGTTTACGGTTTTTGAGGCATGCGGCACATCAAAGTTGTGCATTTTGGGTATTCAACACATATATGTTTGGCCCACATGCAAAGCGGTGGTGGTTGTCCTCTCGCACCCACTTAAGCGGTTATTAGTGATATCAATGCTTTCCCTCTATGGGCCCACTTGGTCCATCACTACTTTTTGCCTGACAACAAGAGAGGTTAATTTGACTTAGGAGGGGGTTATTATTTTTGCTTGTAATACGGTATATATATATGTACATATATATATATATATATATATATATATATATATATATATATATATATATATATATATATATATATATATATATATATATATATATATATATATATATAGGTCATGCTCTAGGATGACATGCATGATACAATTTGAGCACACACACATGCCTGTGTACGCATGAATCCCTCCCATCGAGTCGAAGTGGCTAGTACAACGACACGTCATGAACCGATCCCGCTTTGTGTGGGGAGCTAGTGTATGATTTTTGACGCACGCGCCACATCAATGTTGTGAAATGGTATTCAAACATGCATGCACGCATCACCTCCATACATATGCATGTAGTGGTTGCCTTCGAACGGTACACTCCCTCGCGTGGTTATCGGCGACAAGACTATATATTTGTGGGCCCGCATGGACATCCATGATCACATTGACCAACAACAAGATAGATTACCATGGCGGATTCTTCATTTGGTCCGTGTTGTCGTAGTATAGGTCCTGGTGAGATTTAGACCTTAAGTTTGAGCGCATATACTATGCACGCATGCATGTGTTGGCGTCCTGGGAACGGGGGTCCCCAGACCTGCCTGCCTGCGGCCCGTGGCATGGCTCCACCAGCGGCCCTGTACGGCCCATCTTCACCAGCAAACACTCAAGACCCTCGTGAGGGGCCAAGCCTCGCGAGGTGGACGACACAAGACCTCCTCGGGGGCAGCTTCACCAGGCTGGCTTGCGAGGGGCGGAGAGATCAAGGCAAGGGACACCTCGCGAGGTTTCTATGACGCAAGCCATGACGACTGGAGCCAGGTGGGCACCAGTGCACGCAGTGTCCTTATTTCCTCTTTGGTGCTAAAGAGGCAAGCGCGGGCGAGGAGTCCCAAGGCATCAAGCAAAGGTTTTCATATCGGTGCAACAAGACCAAGACCAGCAAGATGGCAGGACGGAGGTCACCGTGGATCCCAAGACGGCGTCACCACCAGAGCCTTTGGCAGGCGAAGACCACCTTTAGTCAGGATAAATTGTACTAGTTGTCTCCCTTCGAATTTGGCTGTTGTGGGATCCCTTCCCGCTCAATATTTGGGAAGAGGATCGAGGCCACTATAAAAAGGACTAGCCACCATAGTAGGAAAAATGGATCAAGATCATCTTAAACCACACAAGTTCACCAAGCAAAAGCGCACCTCTCCTGAGGAGGCTGTTCTTCCCTTGTAACTGTTCATCCTCAGCTCGAGAGGCAATCCACCACACCACACTGGAGTAGGGTATTACACCACATCGGTGGCCCGAACCAGTATAAACGCTTGTGTCTCTTGTTCTTTGGGTTCGTCGAGCTAGGCCGTGAGATCATGATGTGTGCGAGCTAGAGGGGGGGAGATCTTCGTGCACACCTAGTGTTCGAACCTCAAGGGTTTTGCCGGAACCCGAAATCCGACATTTGGCACACCAGGTAGGGGTGCGTCGGAGCCTCTCTTCCGCTGGTTGATCCGCCGACACTCCGCGGTTCCGATGTCCGGCAACCCGAGGACCAACGCCGACCGCTGGGAAGCTTGGCCAGCCCGGGCGGTGTCGTCCGCCCAAGAAGACCTCAACCCTGCGCCCCAGGCGGCACGCACACCGCTAAACGCTGCGGATCACGGGCGGCACAGTCAAACGCCAACCACACTTACTCCACGACAAGCGCGGGCAGCTGCAAGGGCCTCAAGCTACGCTGCGGCCATGGCGCCGCACACCCGACGGGAACAAGCAAACATGAGGGCCGGCTCACGGTGACTCGGGAACTGCTGCGGTGCCGGCTGATGGAGAGCAGTCGGGATGCATTGCTGGAGTGCGTCGCCGAGTTACTAGACGCCTGTCACATCCCAAGTTCTGGTAATGCCTAGTGCTAACATATGGTGTTGCATCATGTCTACTTTACTCAGAAAATTGAAATGGGGATGACAGAACCCCCAGCACCCCATTAATCCAGCTAGGATTTACTAAAATCTTTTTCAATGAACCTAAAATGCCCTTCTAAAATGTTCATCATCTTTGCCTTGGTCTTAAACCTCTCACAGAAATGGTGCACATATTTCTAGGACATCATAGGGTCACTGAATTAAATCATACTCTATTTGCATTCGGGCATTTAAATGCTATAGAATATTTTAGATGTCCAAATAATCCTAAATTGAAATGTTCCATGTTGGTTATATGCTAAACAGTGGGCATGAGCAGTTTGGTGATTTTTGAAAGTGCCTAAGCATTTTTAGAAAAGCCACAAAGTTGCAGAAAAATATAAAACAGGAAATAAAATAGAGAAAGGAGAAACTTACCTGGCTTACCTGCAGCCCAGCTGTGCGGCCCAACATTGTAGCTAGCCCAACCCAACTCCTCCCCTATCTTCAACCTCGTGCCAGTAGGCACGAGGGCGTGTGCCCGCGGCACGCACGCGCGCGCCCGGCCACCTCCTGCTTTCCCGGGACGCCCTGAGCCTTCCGTCGTGCCACGCCACCCCCCAGACCCGTATGGATCAATCTCTCCCTCCCTCACTCTCCCCCTCGCCCGTTCCCCGCCATGGCCGAAGCCTCCATGGACGCACCGCCGCCATTCGCCGCTGCCATCGCCCTTCCCACGCCATCCAGCTATGCCACGAGCTCCGCCTCGACCCCCGCGTCCTCTGCACCAATCCAGGCGCCGCCAAGAGCTCCGTGACGACGACTTCGAGCTCTTCTTCCTCCTCGGACCCGTGGATCACCACCGTCGATTCGCCGGACCCCGTGCCTCCCCTGCCTCGCCAGCAGCACCAGAAGAACTGCGGTGAGCTGCTGCACCGTTTCCCCCATGCCCCGTTGCCTAATTTGCGCCCTAGCTACCTCCACCACCCCGCCCGAAAGCTTGCTCGCCGCCGGCCATGTTGCCGCCGTGGCTAGAGCCCGCAAACGTCGCGTCAAAGCATGTTTTCGTCCTCAGCATGTTCCCAGGAACCCAGAACACCTACCAACTCGTGCTCCCGTGCACCGTAGCACGCTGTCCACCTTCGCTGAACTCCGGCCGCCGCGGAAGCGGACACCGCCGTCGATCTAGGTCGTCTCCGGCGACCCCACTAGCACCAGCCGACGCGGACGAGGCTCAGGGTCCCAACGGTGCCATCCGCGCCTCGAACCGTGGCCTGTGCTGCGATTCCGTGCATCACCGCCGTCTCGGACCTCGCCGGCGGTTAGTCGCCGGCAGGTTTGACCGATTTGACCGGGGGTTTGACCCCGTATGACCAGGGTTTGACCAGCCTGGGTCACTGACGCGTGGGGCTAGCCCTGCTAATTAACCTAGGTTAGTGTTAATTTATTTAGTTAGTTTAATTAGCCTCTGACATGTGGGCCCAGGCCTTAATTAAACTAGATTAGGTTTAGTTTAATTTTCGTTAACCTTGTTAGTTAACTGTGTCACTGACGTGTGGACCCCACACGTCAAGTTTTACCTGGACCGAGCCGTTGACCTGCTGACGTCACTGTGAGGTCATGCTGACGCAGTAAAGCACTTTCTGGATTTAAGTTTATTCAAAAAATTCCAGAAATTAGTATAAACTTCTAAAAATCGTAGAAAATCAACCGTAACTCCAAATGAAATAAATTATATATGAAAAATTATTAGAAAAATTCAAGTAATCCATCTGTACCATTTTCATGCATGTTTGAGCAAGTTAATCTCACTGTTTAGGATGAAACATGATTAGGGAAAATTTCATAATAGGTTTGGAGTTGGAATTGATATAGTTTTGAATTCCCCTTCAATTAAAATGACTTTATGTTGCTTTAGCCCAAATCACAGCATATTGCCATGTCATGATCATGCATCATATTGTTGCATTGCATTGATTATGCTCTCCCTCTCTGTTGCCGGTATTCGTCCCCTCTCGATAGACGTACTTCCGACGATGAGTTCGATGACACCGATGAAGAGCTATAATATCTTCAGAAGTGCCAGGCAAGCAAAACACCCTTGTTCATTCCGATACAATCCCACTCTCTCGCTCCTGCTCTCTTTTACTGCATTAGGACAACAACGATTCAACGGTTACATGTTGCAGTAGTTGAACCCCTTTCCTCTGCATGACCTGTCATTGCCACAGTAAATAGATGAAACCCACTAGCATGAGTAGGAGTTGTTTGAGCCCTGATGTGCCTACTCATTCATGCTTATTTGTCATGCCTGCTACTGCTTAGAGTTGAGTCAGGTCTGATTCATCGGGGCTGATATGGAACAGTGATGAACATGTCCTACTGTGTGTGAGCTAAGTGTGTGAACACAGTTTGGTAAAGGTAGCGGTGAGAGGCCATGTAGGAGTACATGGTGGGTTGTCTCATTGAAACTGTCCTTAGGAACTAAGTTCTGTGTTTGTGATCCATGAAACAGTTACTACCATGCATTGGGCCCGAAACCAATGGACCCTCTCGGCTTCTTGATCACCCTTGTCCTCTGTCCAGGAGTTGTAACTAGTTTCTGGTGTTTATAGGATATGTGTTGGCGGCCGTGCGTAGCGCTGACCCTAGGGGTGGGCTATGATGCGGTAGATACACCGTGGCCGGGCATGCCGGGCGCCCGTTTGGTGTCTCGGAACCCTGTACACATCGTCCGGGGCCGTATGTGGAAACCTCGGCCGGACTCCCTGCGGATGGAACCTGGATAGGCGATAAACCTGGACTAGAGACTTGAGTGTTTAGGTAGGCTGTGGCCGACACCCTCGTTGGGCTTTCGCTTGAAGGTTGCCCAGTACATGTCATGTAAACGGCGGTAAGTGGTGAGAGCGTGTGTGAAGAAGTACACCCCTGCAGGGTTAACATCATCTATTCGAATAGCTGTGTCCGCGATAATGGACTTCTGTGTTGCCTATAACAGTTCATAGACAAGTGAAAGTGGATACTCTAAAACTCGCAAGATAAGTGTGAGTGCTATGGATGGCCTTCTCGTAGGGAGACGAGAGCGGATCCATAGTGGTGTATTGAATGGTGAACATGTGGACTCGTGTGCGCCACCTCAAAAGAGTTGCTTGCAGTCGTAGTTCAGATTAGCCACTGAGTCAAAGCTGGCTTGCTGCAGTTAAACTCCACCACCCCCTTTGTTGATACCGGTGCATATGTAGTTAGTTCTGATGTAAGTCTTGCTGGGTACATTTGTACTCATGTTTGCCTATTCTATGTTTTTGCAGAGAGACATCAGTCTCGCTAGTAGTTCCGTGTGGACTTCGACGTTTAGCTTGATACCTCAGCTACGATCTTATGCCCTCGGCAGGATCTGGTAGATAGTAAGGCTTCTTAGCCTTTTCATTTGTAGACGTCTGTACTCAGACATGTTAAGCTTCCGCATGTGCTTGATTTGTATGCTATGATTGTTGGGTCATGAGACCCATGTTTGTAATATCTCGCTCCTTGGAGCCTAATGAATAAATGTTTGAGTCGTAGAGTCTTGTTGTGATGCCATGTTGTATTTACACATGTCGAGCATATTGTGTGTATGATTGAAATGCTTGGTATGTGTGGGATCCGACAATCTAGTTGTTTATCCTTAGCAGCCTCTCTTATGGGGAAATGTAGTCTTGTGCTTCCATGAGCCATAGTAGTCCGCTACAGCCCGGTTCACCGGAGTCCTGTTAGCCCAGCACTACTGCTCAGGACACTTGACTGGCCGGCATGTGTTTCACTTTGTTCCTGTGTCTGTCCCTTCAGGGAAATGTCACGCGGTAACATCCGGAGTCCTGCCTAGCCTGCTACAGCCCGGGTTCCCGGAGTCCTGTTAGCCCAGTGCTACAGCCCGGATATACACGCTGCTGACCGACATGCTCGATGTGATTCATGTATGCCTGTTCCCATAGGTTAGTGCCGCTTTGGGTTCACGACTAGCCATGTCGGCCCGGGTTCTCTGTCATATGGATGCTAGCAACACTATCATATACGTGAGCCAAAAGACGCAAACGGTCCCGGGCCATGGTAAGGCGACACCCATGGGAATACCGTGCGTGAGGCCGCAAAATGACATGAGGTGTTACCGGCTAGATCGACGTGACTTGGAATCGGGGTCCTGACAGCGTTGGTATCAGAGCCCGACTGCCTGTAGGATTACCAAGCCAAACCGGTCGAAGTTGAGTCTAGAAATGCTTTAGTTATATACGGGAATTGATTGTGGAAGGGAACGTAAGCCTCTTTTTGCTCCTTATACCTTATGCCTTCTGATCTGAGTCATTCTCTTCTCATTCTACGCGGGTTAAGAAACTAGGCCTTCTCATCTATCTATCAGGATGACGTGTTACTAATCCGTAGACTTATAGGATTGTTGGATTCAAGTCTCAGTTCAGTTCCTTTTACCTCTGTATGCTCATAGCTGGCCTCAGAACCTTGATATTGTGTTGTTGAGTGGTTATGCCACCATTTTGCAGGATGTCTCAAACCGTTTTGAGCATTTACAGCCGTTATGCTGTCCGAGTCATCCCAGGTTTCTAATTAGTCTGATGCATTTGCAAATCCTTTCTTTCCATTTCTGATATCCTTTTGGGCCAGATTAATCACACTAATCGGTGAGTTGAGGTACTCTGTTGTCTCGACATATATGTTGGAGCTATCATTATGACCCTAGGTGTTTTAGGGAGTCACCTAGTAATATAGCCATGTTTTGTGTTCCGGTGTGATGATTCTGGCCACCATTCTCAAAAGCATCCCGTGATGCCATGTAGTGGTAGGTATTCTATTCATGGGTTCTTGAACCCGAGATTCACCCTACTTATCTCATGTTGATAGTGTTGCTAGTTCCTTTAAGATACTAGTAACCTTTGCGATAGTCCTCGAGATCCATGGTATTTCCTTCTTCCAAATACTATGAACCATTAAGGCAGAAGTTCTTTGAACCAAAAGATCACCATTAGAGTACTCCTGAGGAGTTCTCCATTCATAATTGTGTCTCTGCCAGTCCTACCTCTCAGCATGGGTCATCCGGAAGAAATATGTTGAACTTGTTCGACATACTAACCTATGCATCCACAACTCAGAAAGATATATGTTCCTTGAGTTGTCCCTCTGTAGTTGTATTCCGATCCTTGTCTATTAGTTGATAGCCAAGTTTATGTCGTGCATTCGTGTTATCGATGCCTAGTATTCTTGTGGTTCGTCAAGCCGTTCTATTTCAGAATGACTAGGAGAAACAAACTCCAGTACCTCATCCATATCCAGGATTGGGTCAAAGCAGTTGTATTCCGCAGATCAAGTGTAATCAAGCTTTGATTCTGTTCTACCCTGAAGTATTACCCACTTTTATGTCAGGAACGTCATGAGAATTGCACCTTATCTTATGAATTCTTGATGCAGTGATACTCTCGCCATCATCGTTCATTCCTCGGTCCCATGTTGCCATAACCGGAATGCCGACAAGTGAACTGTGATGTGTGAAATCAATACTCCTAGCAACCTCGATGCTTGGTAGTTAATGGACAATATTCTCATTATTAGCATGTTGGTTATTGAATCATCATTCTAAGATTGATCATGCTACCTGATCCTTTTCCCTAGTGCACTCTTCGATCAAGAGTTAGGACTGTGTCTATCCTTGGTTATTTGATCATATCGTCTTGCCCTGAAAAGCAAGATTGTCTCGAGCTTAGTAACATATCGGTGGTTCATTATTTCCGAAGATCTTCTCGGAAGTATTACCTGGCTGTCACCTGACCGGTATGTTGAGTTCGTGATTAAATGGGTTTTCTTATAAATCACCTCTTCTCCAAGAATCTGTGTTGGATATCCCTGAGCTAGTTGGTTAAGCTGAACAACAACTTGGAGAGTTGGAAGATAAAAGGCTTTGCCATATTTGGTTCTTCCTGAAGGGATATTTTTGTGTTGTGTGTGTGTTGAAGAAACATGATATCTTCACAAATTGGTCCTCGTGATTAGTTGTTGGATCTATTGTCTTGTCAAAACTTTGAGTTGAGTATGGGTTATCGTCAAGTCAAATCAGAACCAACGATGTTCGTAGTGTTGTCTTACTCGTGGTTGATCCCTCGGGAATACACCATTACATCTTTTGGTCTAACCAATGCTATCACCGTGTTCACATGATGGTGGAAGTCCAGTGATATGGAAATTCCGATGAGTTGTTGTTGAGCCCATCAGCAGCATCTTATTTTCTCCATGGCTCATGTCGAACATCAAGCTAGTGTTGGAAACTTGTGCAAGCATATCTTCATGCTCTGTTCATGAAGTATATGTCTGGATGAAAGAAGTGACTTCCTCTGGTTCACGTGCAATCGATGCAAGTTTCCGCCGTGAATTCGAGAAAGATTGTTTTTGTTTCCTCTGGAATCTTCCCAAGTTAGTCACGCATAGGTGTGAAGTACTCTATGGTTTGATAGGTTGGCCGCCTCCATTCTATATGTGTTTCCTAGCACACCAAGCCACTGACTGATTTGTTCAAGGAGAAGAAGTTCCTTCTTAAGAATCATGACTTATGTCAGGACTTCATTATCCTCGATGACGGTTCCCCAACCTGAACTTGGTAGTATTTTATTATAAGACTACCACGTGGTCACGCTTGTCTCGGATAGCGTGTTCACAGGTTTGTAGCAGAACCAGCTCATGTTTTGGAGCCTGCTATCGCAGTTCATTCCCCGAGAATCTCGCAATGTCATCTCGTCAAATTGTGTTGCAAACCTTCATTTTCCTTTCTAGACTCGATGAGTCTGGAATATCCTGACACCAACCAGATCTGAATCTCAGGCAGATATGATGGTTGGAGCACTTTCCTAGAACTATAATATCGGTCTCTCGATAACCGGTAAAGTGGATGTCGTGGCCAACACACCCAGTCGGAAGATCTATTATTGTAGTATCTTGATTGAAGAAGTTGGCCACCTCTCTATAAGGATTTCATAGGATTTTCTCCAGAAGTTGTTCCTTATGGATCCTTTGTATTCCGAAGTCCGACCACTACTTGATGGCTATGTTGATGCTTTAAAGCATGACCATGGTAACTAGTGCATCAAGGGGAACATTAGAAGTGGAGTGCTAAATGTCTCTCGGTCGATCATCCAAATTTTGATTCCTTGGCCTCGCTAAGGTGAAATCTGAGAACGTGTTATCTTTCTTTGCATCTGCATCTTCCACCATTATTCATCATGGTAGCATGTTGTGTTGCCAGGATCCTTGACACGGATGTTGGTAAAACCTTGATTGATACGGAAATGCTCAAGTTCTTGAGAGCACGCTTAAGCACTAGGATTTATCGTCGGCATTAACTGGGATCCGTTCTCAGTTTCTTCAATTATGCCATAACCTTTCAAATAGTGGAATATCTCTCTACTGTTGGGTTCCTCCCCAGTTACTAGAATCATTCCCATCATTTGCATTTTGTTCCCAGCTTGCACCTCCATTGTGTCCTCCTACTACGGACTACCATTCTCAGTAATTACTGATCAGGATCATCTTCAATGTGGTCCTACCACGGGTTCCATCTATTTTCGATGATAAACAAATCATCCATCGCGTTTTCTTCAACAAGGTAGTCCACATCATCCATTCTAGTATGAGTATGCCATTTCTTCAAGCTCCTTCACGCGATCGTTTGTGATTGCCTCAGGCTGGTGAGAAGAGTTTCAATGATCTCTAAATCAAAAGTAATTCTTTTTGCCACTTAAGGGAATATTTCTACAAGTCACCTTTCCCTAAGGTGTCCCGTTATGGAATCATGGCAATTACCTCCTCGCTACTTTGAAACCATGCACCATCCTACTCCAGCGTGGAATTGTTGCCTACCAATTTGAACCCTTGTCATCTATTACCTTCCATCTCTCTCGATGTGTGTTTTGTGTCTCAGCTCAAGAGATATTCTAATGTATCACTCCATGAGTTGATCTTGAGTTGCTTGATCTTTGAGAAGATCGTTTCCTGTAGAGTTTCCTTCCCTCTTCATCGTGTTGGATGAAGATCTCGAAGACAAAGATGTCAAGAGCAATGTGATGCAATATATCGGTATCTTCGAGAAGGACACTTGGATCAAGAAGACTGCGATAGTTTTGTGACCCCTCTGTCTTCTTACTCCACTTCTTGAATCTCGGGACGAGATTCTTGTTTTAGTGGGGGTGAGTTGTCACATCCCAAGTTCTGGTAATGCCTAGTGCTAACATATGGTGTTGCATCATGTCTACTTTACTCAGAAAATTGAAATGGGGATGACAGAACCCCCAGCACCCCATTAATCCAGCTAGGATTTACTAAAATCTTTTTCAATGAACCTGAAATGCCCTTCTAAAATGTTCATCATCTTTGCCTTGGTCTTAAACCTCTCACAGAAATGGTGCACATATTTCTAGGACATCATAGGGTCACTGAATTAAATCATACTCTATTTGCATTCGGGCATTTAAATGCTATAGAATATTCTAGATGTCCAAATAATCCTAAATTGAAATCTTCCATGTTGGTTATATGCTAAACAGTGGGCATGAGCAGTTTGGTGATTTTTGAAAGTGCCTAAGCATTTTTAGAAAAGCCACAAAGTTGCAGAAAAATAAAAAACAGGAAATAAAATAGAGAAAGGAGAAGCTTACCTGGCTTACCTGCAGCCCAGCTGTGCGGCCCAACATTGTAGCTAGCCCAGCCCAACTCCTCCCCTGTCTTCAACCTCGTGCCAGTAGGCACGAGGGCGTGTGCCCGCGGCACGCACGCGCGCGCCCGGCCACCTCCTGCTTTCCCGGGGCGCCCTGAGCCTTCCGTCGCGCCACGCCACCCCCCAGACCCGTATGGATCAATCTCTCCCTCCCTCGCTCTCCCCCTCGCCCGTTCCCCGCCATGGCCGAAGCCTCCATGGACGCACCACCGCCATTCGCCACTGCCAGCGCCCTTCCCATGCCATCCAGCTATGCCACGAGCTCCGCCTCGACCCCCGCATCCTCTGCACCAATCCAGGCTCCGTCAGGAGCTCCGTGACAACGACTCCGAGCTCTTCTTCCTCCTCGGACCCGTGGATCACCTCCGTCGATTCGCCGGACCCCGTACCTCCCCTGCCTCGCTAGCAGCACCAGAATAACTACGGTGAGCTGCTGCACCGTTTCCCCCATGCCCCGTTGCCTAATTTACGCCCAAGCTAGCTCCACCACCCCGCCCGAAAGCTTGCTCGCCGCCGGCCATGTCGCCGCCATGGCTAGAGCCTGCAAACGTCGCGTAAGAGCATGTTTTCGTCCTCAGCGCGTTCCCAGGAACCCATAACACCTACCCACTCGTCCTCCCGTGCATCGTAGCATGTTGTCCACCTTCGCCGAACTCCGGTCGCCGCAGAAGCGGACACCGCCGTCGATCTAGGTCGTCTCCGGCGACCCCACTAGCACCAGCCGACACGGACGAGGCTCAGGGTCCCAACGGTGCCATTCGCGCCTCGAACCGTGGCCTATGCTGCGATTCCGTGCATCACCGCCGTCTCGGACCTCGCCGGCGGTTAGTCGCCGGCAGGTTTGATCGATTTGACCGGGGGGTTTGACCCCGTCTGACCAGGGTTTGACCACCCTGTGTCACTGACGCGTGGGGCTAGCCCTGCTAATTAACCTAGGTTAGTGTTAATTTATTTAGTTAGTTTAATTAGCCTCTGACATGTGGGCCCAGGCCTTAACTAAACTAGATTAGGTTTAGTTTAATTTAGTTAACCTTGTTAGTTAACTGTGTCACTGACGTGTGGACCCCACACATCAGGTTTTACCTGGACCAAGCCGTTGACCTGCTGACATCACTGTGAGGTCATGCTGACGCAGTAAAGCACTTTCTGGATTTAAGTTTACTCAGAAAATTCCAGAAATTAGAATAAACTTCTAAAAATCATAGAAAATCAACCGTAACTCCAAATGAAACAAATTATATATGAAAAAATATCAGAAAAATTCAAGGAATCCATCTGTACCATTTTCATGCATGTTTGAGCAAGTTAACCTCACTGTTTAGGATGAAACATGATTAGGGAAAATTTCATAATAGGTTTGGAGTTGGAATTGATATAGTTTTGAATTCCCCTTCAATTAAAATGACTTTCTGTTGCATTAGCCCAAATCACAGCATATTGCCATGTCATGATCATGCATCATATTGTTGCATTGCATTGATTATGCTCTCCCTCTCTGTTGCCGGTATTCGTCCCCTCTCAATAGATGTACTTCCAACGATGAGTTCGATGACACCGGTGAAGAGCTATAATATCTTTAGAAGTGCCAGGCAAGCAAAACACCCTTGTTCATTCCGATACAATCCCACTCTCTCGCTCCTGCTCTCTTTTACTGCATTAGGACAGCAACGATTCAACTGTTACATGTTGCGGTAGTTGAACCCCTTTCCTCTGCATGACCTGTCATTGCCACAGTAAATAGATGAAACCCACTAGCATGAGTAGGAGTTGTTTGAGCCCTGATGTGCCTACTCATTCATGCTTATTTGTCATGCCTGCTACTGCTTAGAGTTGAGTCAGGTCTGATTCATCGGGGATGAATTGGAACTGTGATGAACATGTCCTACTGTGTGTGAGCTAAATGTGTGAACACGATTTGGTAAAGGTAGCGGTGAGAGGCCATGCAGGAGTACATGGTGGGTTGTCTCATTGAAACCGTCCTTAGGAACTGAGTTCTGTGTTTGTGATCCATGAAACAGTTACTACCACGCATTGGGCCCGAAACCAATGGACCCTCTCGGCTTCTTGATCACCCTTGTCCTCTATCCAGGAGTTGCAACTAGTTTCTGGTGTTTATAGGATATGTGTTGGTGGCCATGCGTAGTGCTGACCCTAGGGGTGGGCTATGATGCGGTAGATACACCGTGGCCGGGCATGTCGGGCGCCCGTTTGGTGTCTCGGAACCCTGTACACATCGTCCGGGGCCGTATGTGGAAACCTTGGCCGGACTCCCTGCGGATGGAACCTGGATAGGCGATAAACCTGGACTAGAGACTTGAGTGTTTAGGTAGGCTGTGGCCGACACCCTCGTTGGGCTTTCGCTTGAAGGTTGCCCAGTACATGTCATGTAAACAGCGGTAAGTGGTGAGAGCGTGTGTGAAGAAGTACACCCCTGCAGGGTTAACATCATCTATTCGAATAGCCGTGTCCGTGATAATGGACTTCTGGGTTGCCTATAACAGTTCATAGACAAGTGAAAGTGGATACTCTAAAACTCGCAAGATAAGTGTGAGTGCTATGGATGGCCTTCTCGTAGGGAGACGAGAGCGGATCCATAGTGGTGTATTGAATGGTGAACATGTGGACTCGTGTGCGCCACCTCAAAAGAGTTGCTTGCAGTCGTAGTTCAGATTAGCCACTGAGTCAAAGCTGGCTTGCTGCAGTTAAACTCCACCACCCCCTTTGTTGATACCGGTGCATATGTAGTTAGTTCTGATGTAAGTCTTGCTGGGTACATTTTTACTCACGTTTGCCTATTCTATGTTTTTGCAGAGAGACATCAGTCTCGCTAGTAGTTCCGTGTGGACTTCGACGTTTAGCTTGATACCTCAGCTACGATCTTGTGCCCTCGGCAGGATCTGGTAGATAGTCAGGCTTCTTAGCCTTTTTCATTTGTAGACGTCTGTACTCAGACATGTTAAGCTTCCGCATGTGCTTGATTTGTATGCTATGATTGTTGGGTCATGAGACCCATGTTTGTAATATCTCGCTCCTCGGAGCCTAATGAATAAATGTTTGAGTCGTAGAGTCTTGTTGTGATGCCATGTTGTATTTACACATGTCGAGCATATTGTGTGTATGATTGAAATGCTTGGTATGTGTGGGATCCGACAATCTAGTTGTTTATCCTTGGCAGCCTCTCTTATGGGGAAATGTAGTCTTGTGCTTCCATGAGCCATAGTAGTCCGCTACAGCCCGGTTCACCGGAGTCCTGTTAGCCCAGAACTACTGCTCAAGACACTTGACTGGCCGGCATGTGTTTCACTTTGTTCCTGTGTCTGTCCCTTCAGGGAAATGTCATGCGGTAACATCCAGAGTCCTTCCTAGCCTGCTACAGCCCGGGTTCCCGGAGTCCTGTTAGCCCAGTGCTACAGCCCGGATATACACACTGCTGACCGACATGCTCGATGTGATTCATGTATGCCTATTCCCATAGGTTAGTGCCGCTTTGGGTTCACGACTAGCCATGTCGGCCCGGGTTCTCTATCATATGGATGCTAGCAACACTATCATATACGTGAGCCAAAAGACGCAAACGGTCCCGGGCCATGGTAAGGCGACACCCGTGGGAATACGACGCGTGATGCCGCAAAATGATATGAGGTGTTACCGGCTAGATCGACGTGACTTGGAATCGGGGTCCTGACAGCGCCGCAGCCTCGGGAGCACCGCCCTTCTGCTCCCTGCTTACGCCTCAGGCCGCGGCCAGATCACATGGCGGGCCTCGTTGTGCCCATGTGCCCCCGGGCACGCTAGGAGGTTTCATCGACACCAGCGCAACCAGCAGCACCGGACGCCCAAACGTACCCGCGCCACCTCCGATGAGCGTGGGCACGAGTGTTGCCACCCGCGGCCCCAGCGGAGTGCCACCCTACCATCCTCAGGGCGACGCGCTGGGCCGGGCAACGTGGAGCGTGGGGCACTTTGGCGAGGTCTTCAGGGCGACGGCCTCGAAGGCCTATGTGCCCCGCATGATGGACCAGGAGTACACGCTGGAAGACAACCCTGGCTCGTTCCTCGAGCTAGGCAGGGATAAGGAGGCGCTAGAAGCTTAGGCCTTCCGAGAGCCTCCCGGGAGCCTCACCAACCATGCCGTCGACAACAGCTACAAGGTACCACTAATCTCTCAGGAGCAAGCTTACGCTAACCATGGGTCGCAGGAGGATCAGGTCACAGCGGTGGACGGCGGCCCCAGCTCAACGGCCTCCCTTCCACCAGGAGAAGCGCACTGGGGGTTGGAGGAAAGGAGCCGGGAGTGATACGTCTCCAACGTATCTATAATTTTTGATTGCTCCATGCTATTATATTATCTGTTTTGGATGTTAATGGGCTTTATTTTGCACTTCTATATCAGTTTTGGGACTAACCTATTAACCGGAGGCCCAACCCAAATTGTTGTTTTTTTGCCTATTTCAGTGTTTCGCAGAAAAGGAATATCAAACGGATTCCAAATGGAATGAAACCTTCAGGAACGTGATTTTCTCAACAAATGTGATCCAGGAGACTTGGAGTGGGCGTCAAGAAACAATAGAGGAGGCCACGAGGCAGGGGGCGTGCCTACCCCCCTGGGCGCGCCCTCCACCCTAATGGGCCCCTCGTTGCTCCACCGACCTACTTCTTCCTCCTATATATATCAACGTACCCCCCAAACATCCAGGAGCACCACAAAAACCTAATTCCACCGCCGCAACCTTCTGTACCAGAGAGATCCCATCTTGGGGCCTTTTCCGGAGCTCCGCCGGAGGGGGCATTGATCACGGGGGACCTCTACATCAACTCCATGGCCTCTCCGGTGATGTGTGAGTAGTTTACTTCAGACCTACGGGTCCATAGTTATTAGCTAGATGGCTTCTTCTCTCTCTTTTGATCTCAATACAGTTCTCCTCGATTCTCTTGGAGATCTATTCGATGTAATCTTCTTTTGCAGTGTGTTTGTCGAGATCCGACGAATTGTTGGTTTATGATCCAGTTTATTTATGAACAATATTTGAATCTCCTCTGAATTCTTTTATGTATGATTGGTTTATCTTTGCATGTCTCTTCGAATTATCAGTTTGGTTTGGCCTACTAGATTGATCTTTCTTGCAATGGGAGAAGTGCTTAGCTTTGGGTCCAATCTTGCGGTGCTCGATCCCAGTGACAGAAAGGGAAACGACACGTATTGTATTGTTGCCATCGAGGATAAAAAGATGGGGTTTATATCATATTGCATGAGTTTATCCCTCTACATCATGTCATCTTACTTAAAGCATTACTCTGTTCTTATGAAGTTAATACTCTAGATGCATATTGGATAGCGGTCGATGTGTGGAGTAATAGTAGTAGATGTAGAATCAATTCGGTCTACTTGTCACGGACGTGATGCCTATATACATGATCATACCTAGATATTCTCATAACTATGCTCAATTCTATCAGTTGCTCGACAGTAATTCGTTTACCCACCGTAATACTTATGCTCTTGAGAGAAGCCACTAGTGAAACCTATGGCCCCCGGGTCTATCTTCCATCATATTAATCTTCCAACACTTAGTTATTTCTATTGTCATTTATTTTACTTTGCATCTTTATTTATCTTTATCATAAAAATACCAAAAATATTATCTTATCATATCTATCAGATCTCACTCACGTAAGTGACCATGCAGGGATTGACAACCCCTTTATCGCGTTGGTTGCAAGGTTCTTATTTGTTTCTGTAGGTGTGTGGGACTCGAGCGTGATCTCCTACTGGATTGATACCTTGGTTCTCAAAAACCAAGGGAAATACTTACGCTACTTTACTGCATCACCCTTTCCTCTTCAAGGGAAAACCAACACAGTGCTCAAGAGGTAGCAAGAAGGATTTCTGCCGCCATTGCCGGGGAGATTCGCGCCAAGTCAAGTCAAGATTTGACTCTCGACAACGAGCCATTTCTGGCACTGTTGCCGGGGAGTCTACGCACAAGTCAAGACATACCAAGTACCCATCACAAACTCTTATCCCTCGTATTACATTATTTGCCATTTGCCTCTCGTTTTCCTCTCCCCCACTTCACCCTTGTTGTTTTATTCGCCCTCTCTTTTTCCATTTCCCTTCTCTTTTTTCTATTTGCCTTTTTGCCTGTTTCTTGTTTGCTTGTGTGTTGGATTGCTTGCTTGTCACGATGGCTCAAGATAATACTAAATTGTGTGACTTTACCAATACCAACAACAATGATTTTCTTAGCACTCCGATTGCTCCTCTTACGGATGCTGAATCTTGTGAAATTAATGTTGCTTTGTTGAATCTTATCATGGAAGATCAATTCGCCGGCCTTCCTAGTGAAGATGTTGCTACCCATCTAAATAGCTTTGTTGATTTGTGTGATATCCAAAAGAAGAAAGATGTGGACAATGATATTGTTAAATTGAAGCTATTTCCTTTTTCCCTTAGAGATCGTGCTAAAGCTTGGTTTTCGTCTTTGCCTAAAAATAGTATTGATTCATGGAATAAGTGTAAAGATGCTTTTATCTCTAAGTATTTTCCTCCTGCTAAAATCATCTCTCTTAGAAACGATATTATGAATTTTAAGCAACTTGATCATGAACATGTTGTACAATCTTGGGAGAGGATGAAATTAATGATACGTAATTCCCTACACGTGGTTTGAATCTTTGGATGATTATACAAATTTTTTATGCCGGATTGAATTTTTCTTCTAGAAATCTTTTAGATTCGGCCGCAGGAGGCACTTTTATGGAAATCACTTTAGGAGAAGCTACTAAACTCCTGGACAATATTATGGTTAATTATTTTCGATGGCACACCGAAAGATCTACTAGTAAAAAAGTGCATGCGATAGAAGAAATTAATGTTTTGAGTGGAAACATGGATGAACTTGAAATTGTTTGCTAATAAGAGTGTTTCCTATGATCCTAATGATGTGCCTTTCTCTACCTTGATTGAGAATAATAATGAATCTATGGATGTGAATTTTGTTGGTAGGAACAATTTTGGTAACAACGCGTATAGAGGTAATTTTAATTCTAGGCCGTTTCCTAGTAATTCCTCTAATAATTATGGTAATTCCTACAACAATTCTTATGGAAATTTTAATAAGATACCCTCTGAATTTAAGACTAGTGTTAAAGAGTTTATGAATTCGCAAAAGAATTTCAATGCTTTGCTTGAAGAAAAAATGCTTAAGGTTGATGAATTGGCTAGGAACGTTGATAGAATTTGTCTTGATGTTGATTCTTTGAAACTTAGATCTATTCCACCTAAGCATGATATCAATGAGTCTCTCAAAGCCATGAGAATTTCCATTGATGAGTGCAAAGAAAGAATCGCTAGAATGCGTGCTAAGAAAGATTGCTTTGTGAAAGCGTGTTCTGCTAGTTTCTATGAAAATAAAGATGAAGATCTAAATGTTATTGATGTGTCTCCTATTAAATCTTTGTTTTGCAATATGAATCTTGATAATGATGGGACTGAAGATGAGCCACCTTTACCTAGAAGGCGTTCCAAAAATTCGGAGTTTTTAGATCTTGATGCAAAAATTGGTAAAAGTGGGATTGAAGAGGTCAGAACTTTAGATATCAATGAACCCACTATTTTGGATTTCAAGGAATTTAATCATGATAATTTCTCTTTGATAGATTGTATTTCCTTGTTGCAATCCGTGCTAAATTCTCCTCATGCTTACAGTCAAAATAAAGCTTTCACTAAACATATTGTTGATGCTTTGATGTAATCTTATGAAGAAAAACTTGAGTTGGAAGTTTCTATCCCTAGAAAACTTT
This sequence comes from Triticum dicoccoides, assembly GCF_002162155.2. Classification (NCBI taxonomy): domain Eukaryota; kingdom Viridiplantae; phylum Streptophyta; class Magnoliopsida; order Poales; family Poaceae; genus Triticum; species Triticum dicoccoides. Next base: position 104,796,171 of record NC_041386.1, read on the forward strand.
ATGATGAGTGGGAACCTAGAATTAAAATTAAAATTAAAGATCATGAGTGCTATGCTTTGTGTGATTTGGGTGCTGGTGTTTCCACGATTCCAAAAACTTTGTGTGATTTGCTAGGCTTCCGTGATTTTGATGATTGTTCTTTAAACTTGCACTTTGTGGATTCCACTATTAAGAAACCTATGGGAAAAATTAATGAAGTTATTATTGTTGCAAATAGGAACTACGTGCCCGTAGATTTCATTGTTCTTGACATAGATTGCAATCCTTCATGTCCTATTATTCTTGGTAGACCTTTCCTTAGAACGATTGGTGCAATTATTGATATGAAGGAAGGGAATATTAGATTCCAATTTCCATTAAGGAAAGGCATAGAACACTTCCCTAGAAAGAAAATAAAATTACCATATGAATCTATTATGAGAGCCACTTATGGATTGCCTACCAAAGATGGCAATACCTAGATCTATCTTCGCTTTTATGCCTAGCTAGGGGCGTTAAACGATAATGCTTGTTGGGAGGCAACCCAATTTTTTTTATTCCTTGCTTTTTGCTCCTGTTTAGTAATAAATAATTTATCTATCTTATGTTTTGGTTGTGTTTTTTGTGTTTAATTAGTGTTTGTGCCAAGTAGAACCGTTGGGAAGACATGGGGAAAGTCTTTTTGATCTTGCTGTAAAAAACAGAAACTTTAGCGCTCACGAGAATTGCTGCCAATTTTATTTGGAAGGTGATATTTAGTTAATTCTTTTTCATATGATTAATAGATAAATTCCTCACGTCCAGAAACTTATTTGAGAATGTTTGGTGTTACAGAAGTTTGCGTTAGCTACAGATTACTACAGACTGTTCTGTTTTTGACAGATTCTGTTTTTTGTGTGTTGTTTGCTTATTTTGATGAATCTATGGCTAGTAAAAGAGATTATAAACCATAGAGAAGTTGGAATACAGTAGTTTTAACACCAATATAAATAAAGAATGAGTTCATTACAGTACCTTGAAGTGGTGTTTTGTTTTCTTTCGCTAACGGAGCTCACGAGATTTTCTATTTTGAGTTTAGTGTTGTGAAGTTTTCAAGTTTTGGGTAAAGTCTTGATGGATTATGGAACAAGGAATGGCAAGAGCCTAAGCTTGGGTATGCCAATGGCACCCAAGGTAAAATTCAAGGACACCAAAAAGCCTAAGCTTGGGGATGCCCCGGAAGGCATCCCCTCTTTTGTCTTCGTCCATCGGTAACTTTACTTGGAGCTATATTTTTATTCACTACATGATATGTGTTTTGCTTGGAGCGTCTTGTATGATTTGAGTATTTTCTTTTTAGTTTACCATAATCATCCTTGCTGTACACACCTTTTGAGAGAGACTCACATGATTTGAAATTTATTAGAATACTCTATGTGCTTCACTTATATCTTTTGAGCTATATAATTTTTGCTCTAGTGCTTCACTTATATCTTTTAGAGCACGGCAGTGGTTTTATTTTATAGAAATAATTGATCTCTCATGCTTCACTTATATTATTTTGAGAGTCCTTTAGAACAACATGGAAATTTTCTTTTAGGAATAATATAAAAACTTTCATAGAAGTGCATTGAATACTATGAGAAGTTTGATACTTGATAATTGTTTTGAGATATGGAGATGGTGATATTAGACAAATGCTAGTTGAGTAGTTGTGAATTTGAGAAATGCTTGTGTTGAAGTTTGTGATTCCCGTAGCATGCACGTATGGTGAACCGTTATGTGATGAAGTCGGAGCATGTATTTATTGATTGTCTTCCTTATGAGTGGCGGTCGGCGACGAGCGATGGTCTTTTCCTACCAATCTATCCCCCTAGGAGCATGCGCGTAATACTTTGTTTCGATAACTAATAGATTTTTGCAATAAGTATGTGAGTTCTTTATGACTAATGTTGAGTCCATGGATTATACGCACTCTCACCCTTCCACCATTGCTAGCCTCTCTAATATCGCACAACTTTCACCGGTACCATAAACCCACCATATACCTTCCTCAAAACAGCCTCCATACCTACCTATTATGGCATTTCCATAGACATTCCAATATATATTGCCATGCAACTTTCCCCCATTCCGTTATTATGACACGCTTCATCATTGTCATATTGCTTGCATGATCATGTAGTTGACATCGTATTTGTGGCAAAGCCACCGTTCATAATTCTTCATACATGTCACTCATGCATCATTACACATCCCAGTACACCACTCGAGGCATTCACATACAGTCATATTTTGTTCTAAGTATTGAGTTGTATTCTTGAGTTGTAAGTAAACTAAAAGTGTGATCATCATCATTATTAGAGCATTGTCCCAAGTGAGGAAAGGATGATGGAGACTATGATTCCCCCACAAGTCGGGATGAGACTCCGGGCGAAAAAAGAGGCCAAAAAAGAAGAAGGCCCAAATAAAAAAATGAGAGAAAAAGAGAGAAGGGATAATGCTACTATCCTTTTTCCACACTTGTGCTTCAAAGTAGCACCATGATCTTCATGATAGAGAGTCTCCTATGATATCACTTTCATATACTAGTGGCAATTTTCATTATAGAACTTGGCTTGTATATTCCAATGATGGGCTTCCTCAAAATGCCCTAGGTCTTCATGAGCAAGCGAGTTGGATGCACACTGATACGTCTCCAACGTATCTATAATTTATGAAGTATTCATGCTATAATATTATCAACCTTGGATGTTTTATATGCATTTATATGCTATTTTATATGATTTTTGGGACTAACCTATTAACCTAGTGCCCAGTGCCAGTGTCTATTTTTTTCCTTGTTTTTGAGTTTTATAGAAAAGGAATATCAAATGGAGTCAAATTGACGTGCCAATTTTTGACGATTTTTTATGGACCAAAAGAAGACCCCGGAGTAAAAGAGTTGGGCCAGGAGAGTCCCGGGGCATCCACGAGGGTGGGGGGGCGCCCACCCCCCCCCCCCAGGCGTGTGGTCCTGCCTCGTGGACGCCTCGGGCACCTCCTTGACGTGAGACCGACGCCAAAAATTCCTATAAATAGTGAAACCTCGGAAAATTAACCTAGATCGGGAGTTCCGCCGCCAGAAGCCTCCGTAGCCACCGAAAACCAATCTAGGCCCTCTCTGGCACCCTGCCGGAGGGGGCCATCATCACGGGAGGGCATGGAGGAGGACCCCGGAGGGGCCATCATCACCATGAAGGACAAGGACCAGAGGGAGAACCTCTCCCCATCTAGGGGGAGGCCATGGAGGAGGAAGCACAAGGGGGAGAACCTCTCCTCCTCTCTCTCGGTGGCACCGGAGTGCCATCGGGAGGGGAATCATCGTCGCGGTGATCGTCTTCATCAACATCACCATCATCATCATCACCCTCATCTCTTTTACGAGGTCCACTCTCCCGCACCCCGTTGTAATCCCTACTTGAACATGGTTCTTTATGATCCAATGATGTGTTGCCATCCTATGATGTTTTGAGTAGATATATTTTGTCTTTGGGTTGATTGATGATCTAGATTGGTATGAGTTGTATGTTTTACTTTGATGCTGTCCTATGGTGCCCTCCGTGTTGCGCAAGCGTGAGGGGTTCCCGCTGTAGGGTGTTGCAATACATTCATGATTCGCTTATAGTGGGTTGGTGAGTGACTGAAACACAAACCCGAGTAAGGGGGTTGTTGCGTATGGGAATAAAGAGGACTTGATGCTTTAATGCTATGGTTGGGTTTTACCTTAATGATATTTACTAGTTTCGGAGGCTTGCTAGAGTTCCAATCATAAGTGCATATGATCCAAGTAGAGAAAGTATGTTAGCTTATGCCTCTCCCTCATATGAAACTGCAATAGTGATTACCGGTCTTGTTAATGATTGCCTAGGACAATTCCGCACACCGATCCACCATTATTCCACACTCGCTATTTATAATATTTAGTAATATATTCTAACTTCATGATAACATCACCTACTTTTATATTTTAGCTCTCCGATATCATACAAAGTTATCCTCTTCATACCCACAACCTAGTTTTATTTGTCGTTGCTAGTTGGAAGCAAACGTTCGGTGTACGTAGAGTCGTATCAGTGGCAGATAGGGCTTGAGAGAATATTGATCTTACCTTTAGCTCCTTGTGGGTTCGACACTCCATACTTATCACTTCCACCTTTGGAAATTGCTATGATGATTCCTTGCACATGGGGATTATCAAGCTCTTTTCTGGCGCTGTTGTCGGGGAGCAATAGCGTGGGGTTGATATTCTCGTGTGTGCTTGTTTGCTTTCTTCACTAAGTAGATTTTGTTTTCCATTTTTGTTTCTCTTTAGTTGTGGGTGAAACATACAAAAAAATTTAAAAGAATGAAAATACCAAAAAAATACTTGCCTCTCATGCCTAAAAAGTTTTTCAAAAAGAGAAGTGATTGGAAAGTTATGCATTGAAGAAGTCAGGGTCGACCTTGAGCACTCGTGTTCATGCTCACAGAAACAATGTAGAATTTTTCATGGAAGTTTCTCTGTAAATAATTATCCCCTTATATATATCCATTGTATTATAAAAATAATGTTCCAAGCTTTGGTTTTAGGATGATTATATTGCTTGGTTACTATGTGCAGAACAAAAATAGAAACTTCGGCTGTAGCGCGTGATTTTACATTTTTTTACTGGAAAGTCAAATGGGTCTGAAACTTTTTGCAAATTAATTCTGCATAAATTGTTCAAATTTTAAAAATTATTTCATAATTGTTGGAGATACAGAAGTTTACTAAACCTTCAGATTACTACAGACTGTCCTGTTTTAGACAGATTCTGTTTT
>NC_041386.1:104801338-104809131 GCF_002162155.2 Triticum dicoccoides
GATGAATCTATGGGTAGTATCGGGGGGGGGGGGTATGAACCATGGTGAAGTTGGAATACATTAGATATAGTTCTAATATGAAATTGGAATGAGTTTGGAACAGTACCTAAAGGTAGTGATTTGCTTTATTATACTAATGGATCTCACAAAGTTTTTGTTAAGTTTTTTGTGGATGAAGTGTTCGAATAACGAGGAGTTACCGATGTGAGAAGAATAAAGAGAGGCAAGAGCTAAAGATTGGGGATTCCCAAGGAACCCCAAGTAAATATTCTAAGGATACTCAAGCATCTAAGCTTGGGGATGCCCTGGTTGGCATCCCATCTTTCTTCTTCAACAATTATCGGTATACCTCAGTTTTTGTTTTGTTCACATGATGTGTGTCCTTTGTTTTTTTTGTTCTTCCTTTATGAAACATGATAGTATGAGATAGCCCTTCATTGATTTATAGAATGCTTCATGTTCTTCACTTATATCTTTTAAGTATGATCTTATAGAATTGCTCTTTGTGCTTCACTTAAATCTTTTGAGTATGGTTTTATAGAATGCTTCGTGTGCTTCACTTATGCATTTTGAGCTTGGACATTGGTTAGTTTATATTAATTGTAGAAAGCTCCATGAACTTCACTTATATCTTTTGGATTATGAATAATACTATCATCTAAAGCGGGTTTGGAAGAGTGTCAACTCTAGGAACTAGTGATCCCGCTATTCTGAATGAGAAGAATTTTGCTTATGTGGAGAGTAGAAAAATTTCTATGCTTGTAGATCATGAAAAGTATGCTTTATGCGATGGTTATATTGTTGAAATCATTCATGATTCTACTGAAAATTATTATGATGGAGGAATACATGCTTGTAGGAGTGCAATAATATCAAGTTTTCTCTCTATGTGCTTAAAGTTTTGAAGTTATACTTGTTTTTCCTTCCTATGCTAGTTGATTCTTGTTCCCATAAATTGTGTGCTCACAAAATCCCTAGGAATAGGAAGTGGGTTAGGTTTAAATGTGCTAGTCATATTCTTCATGATGCTCTCTTTATGTTCAAGTCTTATCTTTCATGTGAGCATCATTGAAATCATCATGCCTAGCTAAAAGGCATTAAAGAAAAGCGCTTGTTGGGAGACAACCCGATATTTACCCTTACTGTTTTTGTGTATTTACATTATTAAGCTACTGTAGTAATCATGTTTTATAGGTTTTGTTTCAATAAAGTGCCAAGTAAGACCTTTGGGAAGACTTGGGTGAAAGTTAATGTGATCTTGCTGTAAAAAAACAGAAACTTTGCGCTCATGAGATTAGCTGCCATCTTTTACAGAAGAGTGATTTGGTGCTGATTATTTTTTAAGAAGATTAATAGACAAATTCCTCACGTCCACCAATTTATTTCATAATTTTTTGAGTAGCAGAAGTATGGTTAGTGTTCAGATCATTACAGACTGTTCTGTTTCTGACAGATTCTGTTTTCATTGCATAGTTTGCTTGTTTTCTAGTTTCTATGACTTATATTCCTCAATATAAATTATAGAAATGATATGGTACAGTAGGAATTGTGTGATAACAATTATGATCTTTGTATTTGACAGTACCAAGGTGAATGGTTTACTCTTTATCATACTAACCTATCTCACGAAGTTCCGTTAAGTTTTGTGTGATTGAAGTTTTCAAGCTTTGGGTGAGATATCGATATGAGGAGAATAAGGAGTGGAAAGACCCTAATCTTGAGGATGCCCAAGGCACCCCAAGGTAATATTCAAGTAAGACTCAAGCGCCTAAGCTTGGGGATACCCCGGAAGGCATCCCCTCTTTAGTCTTCAAAACTATCGGTATACCTTACTCGGAGCTATATTTTTATTCGTCACATGATATGTGTTTTGCTTGGAGCATATTTTCAATTTTACTTGCTGTTTGAATAAAAACATTGGATCTGAAATCTTAAATGGAAAAGAATCCTCCCATGGCTAGTTAATTACTTGACTACTTAGTGTCCTTCACTCATATCTTTTTGGAGTAGTTTGTCATTACTCACGTGCTTCACATATACCTATGAGTAAATGGTTGAATGAATTGAATATCATAAATCTCAATTTATATATGTTTCATATGCTTATACCATGGGGAGTAATGACTTCACATAGAATCAGTATAGTTAGTAAACTTATTGAAAGTTAGCAAACGTAGAATTGGTCACTTGAACAATTCATGAAAGAATATTGAAGGAAGAGAGATTTCACATATAATATACTATCTTGGACATCTTTTGTAATTGTGAGCACTCATTAAAATATGACATGCTAAAAGGTTGATGTCGGACAAGGAAGACAATGTAATGAGTTATGTTTTCTTATATCCGAAATAAAGTATATTGTCTTGGATCATCCAACATGTTGAGCTTGCTTTTCCCCCTCATGATAGCCAAATTCTTTGCACCAAGTAGAGATACTACTTGTGCTTCCAAACATTCCTTAAACCAGTTTTGCCATGAGAGTCCACCATACTTACCTATGGATTGAGTAAGATCCTTCAAGTAAGTTGTCATCGGTGCATGCAATAAAAATTGCCCTCTAAATATGTATGATCTATTAATGTGGAGAAAATAAGCTTTATACGATCTTGTGATGTGGAAGAAATAAAAGCGACGGACTGCATAATAAAGGTCCATATCACAAGTGGCAATATAAAGTGACGTTCTTTTGCATTAAGATTTTGTGCATCCAACCATAAAAGCGCATGACAACCTCTGCTTCCCTCTGCGAAGGGCCTATCTTTTACTTTTATCTTCTACCTTATGCAAGAGTCATGGTGATCTTCGCCTTTCCTTTTTACATTTTATCCTTTGGCAAGCACATTGTGTTGGAAAGATCCTGATATATATATCCAATTGGATGTAAGTTATCATGAACTATTATTGTTGACATTACTCTTGAGGTAAAAGGTTGGGAGGCGAATCTATAAGCCCCTATCTTTCTCTATGTCCGATTAAAACTTTGAACCCATAAATATCACGTGAGTGTTAGCAATTGTGAAAGATTAAATGATAGTTGAGTATGTGGACTTTGCTAAACCAAAGCTCTGACATAGACCCTTCCTAAAAATAAGATGAATTGCAATTGTTTGATGACTGAGAATATAGTTTGTTAGTTTCAAGAAAGTTTATGATCTATACTTTAACATGTGAATAGCTTATTACTTGATCATGAAAAGTTTTATGAAGATGATCTACTGTTATGATATATAATGATGTTATAAAAAGTGATTGAAACTATCATTGATGAAACTTATGCACTTGCTAGCATTCACACTTCATAAATTATTTCTTTTATCATTTACCTACTCGAGGACGAGTAGGAATTAAGCTTGGGGATGCTAATACGTCTCCAACGTATATATAATTTATGAAGTATTCATGCTATTATATTATCAACCTTGGATGTTTTATATGCGTTTATATGCTATTTTATATGATTTTTGGGACTAACCTATTAACCTAGTGCCCAGTGCCAGTTTCTGTTTTTCCTTGTTTTTGAGTTTTACAGAAAAGGAATATCAAACGGAGTCCAATTGACGTGCCAATTTTTGACGATTTTTTATGGACCAAAAGAAGACCCCAGAGTAAAAGAGTTGGGCCAGGAGAGTCCCGGGGCATCCACGAGGGTGGGGGCGCGTCCACCCACCCCAGACGTGTGGTCCTGCCTCGTTGACGCCTCGGGGACCTCCTTGACGTGAGACCGATGCCAAAAATTCCTACAAATACAGAAACCTCGGAAACTTAACCTAGATCGGGAGTTCCGCCGCCAGAAGCCTCTGTAGCCACCGAAAACCAATCTAGGCTCTCTCTGGCACCCTGCCGAAGGGGGCCTTCATCACCGGAGGGCATGGAGGAGGATCCCGGAGGGGCCACCATCACCATGAAGGCTAAGGACCAGAGGGAGAACCTCTCCCCATCTAGGGGGGAGGCAATGGAGGAGGAAGCACAAGGGGGAGAACCTCTCCTCCTCTCTCTCGGTGGCACCGGAGTGCCATCGGGAGGGGAATCATCGCCACGGTGATCGTCTTCATTAACATCACCATCATAATCATCACCCTCATCTCTTTTACGCGGTCCACTCTCCCGCACCCCGCTGTAATCCCTACTTGAACATGGTGCTTTATGCCACATATTATGATCCAATGATGTGTTGCCATCCTATGATGTTTTGAGTAGATATCTTTTGTCTTTGGGTTGATTGATGATCTAGATTGGTATGAGTTGTATGTTTTACTTTGATGCTATCCTATGGTGCCCTCCGTGTCACGAAAGCGTGAGGGGTTCCCGCTGTAGGGTGTTGCAATACGTTCATGATTCGCTTATAGTGGGTTGGTGAGTGACTGAAACACAAACCCGAGTAAGGGGGTTGTTGCGTATGGGAATAAAGAGGACTTGATGCTTTAATGCTATGGTTGGGTTTTACCTTAATGATCTTTAGTAGTTGCGGATGCTTGCTAGAGTTCCAATCATAAGTGCATATGATCCAAGTAGATAAAGTATGTTAGCTTATGCCTCTCCCTCATATGAAGCTGCAATAGTGATTACCGGTCTTGTTAACGATTGCCTAGGACAATTTCGCACACCGATCCACCATTATTCCACACTCGCTGTTTATAATATTTAGTAGTATATTCTAACTTCATGATAACAGGACCTACTTTTATATTTTAGCTCTCCGATATCATACAAAGTTATCCTCTTCATACCCACAACCGAGTTTTATTTCTCGTTGCTAGTTGGAAGCAAACGTTCGGTGTACGTAGAGTCGTATTAGTGGCAGATAGGGCTTGAGAGAATATTGATCTTACCTTTAGCTCCTTGTGGGTTCGACACTCCATACTTATCAATTCCACATTTGGAAATTGCTACGATGATTCCTTGCACTTGGGGATTATCACACACCCACATAGTTTCTTTTGTTGAGCTGTCATATACTTATAGCTCTAGTGCATCCGTTGCATGGCAATCCCTACTCACTCACATCGATATCTATTGATGGTCATCTCCATAGCCCGTTGATACGCCTAGTTGATGTGAGACTATCTTCTCTGTTTTTGTCTTCTCCACAACCACCATTCTATTCCACATATAGTGCTATATCCATGGCTCACGCTCATATATTGCGTGAAGATTGAAAAAGTTTGAGAACATCAAAAGTATGAAACAATTGCTTGGCTTGTCATCGGGGTTGTGCATGATTTAAATATTTTGTGTGGTGAAGATAGAGCATAGCCACACTATATGATTTTGTAGGGATAACTTTCTTTGGCCATGTTATTTTGAGAAGACATGATTGCTTAGTTAGTATGCTTGAAGTATTATTATTTCTATGTCAATATTAAAATTTTACCTTGAGTCTTTCGGATCTGAACATTCATGCCACGATAAAGAAAAATTACATTGAGAAATATGTTAGAAAGCATTCCACATCAAAAATTCTTCTTTTATCATTTACCTACTCGAGGACGAGCAGGAATTAAGCTTGGGGATGCTTAATACGTCTCCAATGTATCTATAATTTTTGAGTGCTCCATGCTATTATATTATCTGTTTTGGATGTTAATGGGCTTTATTTTACACTTTTATATCAGTTTTGGGACTAACCTATTAACCGGAGCCCAGTCCAAATTGTTGTTTTTTGCCTATTTCAGTGTTTCGCAGAAAAGGAATATCAAACGGAGTCCAAACAGAATGAAACCTTTGGGAACATGATTTCTCAACAAACGTGATCCAGAAGACTTGGAGTGGGCGTCAAGAAACAATCGAGGAGGCCACGAGGCAGGGGGCGCACCCTCCACCCTCGTGAGCCCCTCGTTGCTCCACCGACCTACTTCTTCCTCCTATATATATCCACGTACCCCCCAAAGATCCAGGAGCACCATGAAAACCTAATTCCACCGTCGCAACCTTCTGTACCCGAGAGATACCATTTTGGGGCCTTTTCCGGAGCTCCACCAGAGGGGGCATTGATCACGGAGGGCCTCTACATCAACTCCATGGCCTCTCCGGTGATCTGTGAGTAGTTTACTTCAGACCTACGGGTCCATAGTTATTAGCTAGATGGCTTCTTCTCTCTCTTTGGATCTCAATACAAAGTTCTCCTTGATTCTCTTGGAGATCTATTCGATGTAATCTTCTTTTGCGGTGTGTTTGTCGAGATCCGATGAATTGTGGGTTTATGATCCAGTTTATCTATGAACAATGTTTGAATCTCCTCTGAATTCTTTTATGTATGATTGGTTTATCTTTGCAAGTCTCTTCGAATTATCAGTTTGGTTTGGCCTACTAGATTGATCTTTCTTGCAATGGGAGAAGTGCTTAGCTTTGGGTTCAATCTTGCGGTGCTCGATCCCAGTGACAGAAAGGGAAACAACACGTATTGTATTGTTGCCATCGAGGATAAAAAGATGGGGTTTATATCATATTGCATGAGTTTATCCATCTACATCATGTCATCTTACTTAAAGCATTACTCTGTTCTTATGAACTTAATACTCTAGATGCATGCCGGATAGCGGTCGATGTGTGGAGTAATAGTAGTAGATGCAGAATCATTTTGGTCTACTTGTCATGGACGTGATGCCTATATACATGATCATACCTAGATATTCTCATAACTATGCTCAATTCTATCAATTGCTCGACAGTAATTCGTTTACCCACCGTAATACTTATGCTCTTGAGAGAAGCCACTAGTGAAACCTATGGCCCCCGGGTCTATCTTCCATCATATTAATCTTCCAACACTTAGTTGTTATTTCTATTGCCGTTTATTTTACTTTGCATCTTTATTTCTCTTTATCATAAAATACCAAAAATATTATCTTATCATATCTATCAGATCTCACTCTCGTAAGTGACCGTGAAGGGATTGACAACCCCTTTAGCACGTTGGTTGAGAGGTTCTTATTCGTTTGTGTAGGTGCGTGGGACTCGAGCGTGATCTCCTACTGGATTGATACCTTGGTTCTCAAAAACTAAGGGAAATACTTACGCTACTTTACTGCATCACCCTTTCCTCTTCAAGGGAAAACCAACGCAGTCCTCTTGTCATGCATCTCATATCATGTCATCATGTGCATTGCATTCGCATACGTGTTCATCTCTTGCATTCAAGCCTTTTCCCCGTTGTCCGTTTTGCATTCCGGCGCTTCGTTCTCCTCCGGTGGTCATTTCTACCTTTCTTTCATGTGTGGGGATTAAACATTTCCGGATTGGATCGAGACTTGTCATGCGGCCTTGGTTTACTACCGGTAGACCGCCTGTCAAGTTTCGTATCATTTGGACTTCGTTTGATGCTCCAACGGTTAACCGATGGACCGAAAAGGCCTCGTGTGTGTTGCAGCCCAACACCCCTCCAATTTGGCTCAAACCCCACCAAAACCCTCTCCATCATCTAGAGCATTCGATCACGATCGCGTGGCCGAAAACCGCACCTCATTTGGACTCTCCTAGCTCCCTCTATGTCTATATAAAGACCCCCCATTCCAAATCCCGGGTCTCCTCCCCTGAAACCCTAAAAATCCCAGATCCGCCGCCGGCAGACACGTCCGGACGGCGCCGGACACGTCCGCCCAGCCCCGCCGCCGCCACGTGGCGTGCTGTCATTCGCCGCCGCCTCCGCGCCCCACATCGCTGCGCCAGGCCCGCCGGGACCCGACGCCGGCCCCCGCGGCCCGCACCGCGCCCGTCGCCCCACCGCCGATCCGGAGCTCCGCGCCGCCGTCTTCCTCCGAGCCGGCCGCCGCCCCGGGTCGCCGCGGCCGCCC
>NC_041386.1:104809528-104834376 GCF_002162155.2 Triticum dicoccoides
TGCCGGCCGCCGCGCCGCCACCGGGCCGCCCCTCGCCGCTCCTCCACACCGACGTCCTTCTCCTCCGGCCGGCGAGCCCCTCCTCCGCGCCAAGTTCGACTCCAGCGAGTTTCATCTCCGGCGAGGACGAACCTCGAACCGCGTGCCCCGGATCTGGATCTGAGATCCCGTTTGGGTTGACTTTTGCCCTGAAACCCTAATTTATTTGATCCTGTTCATTGCATCATAACTCCTCATCTGTAACTCCATTTTGGGCATATAGCATATCAAAATGTTCATCTCGGAGAGCACATCATTTCATTCCATTGCATCATTTTCATTTGAGTTCATCTTCATGCCCGAAATGCCGTTAGAAAAGTGCTACTTGAGATAATTGTCGGATCTGCTGCTCCATTTAGATATTTGTCATTTTTGCCATGATTAATGTGTGCATGATATGCCCATGAGCTCTACATGTGTTTTTAAGGGTTTTGCCATCTTTCCAGAGGTGCAACCCATGTATTTTTGTGATGTGTGTGGTGACTAGAACAAGCTTGCAAAGTGAGGCACTTGGTAATGCTGATTTCAGGGACTTAGCATTTCCACTAAGTCCTTGATCTGTTTATCTCATATTGCCATATGTTCATGTTGTTTCCTAGTGATCCGTGCCTCTTTTGAGGATGATCAGTAAGGATGTTTTGTTAACCTTGTAGTGCTCTATCCATCCATTTCTTTGTTTGCAATTATGGAGCACCCTAGCTTGAGTCAATCGAGCTCTACTTTTGTCATTTCGTGAATCTGAGCAGATTGTCTACTTGTTAGCGATTTTGCCGATGATGTTGTAGTTGATCCGTGCATGCTATGGTATTGATCTTGCCATGTCTAGCTTGTATTTTGTGTATTCTTGATGGGTGTATGCTTAGATTATCATGACATTCTCTGTAGTGAGTGCATCGAGCTCGTAAACATGCCTACTTGATATCTGTTTCAGCATGCTCCAGTTTTCACTAAGTCTGAGAACTGATTATGTTTTTGCCATGTTCACATGCTTGCAATTGTATTTTCTGATCCCTTTTGGCTCAAGGTAACTAAGGGACTTTTGTTAATCTCTTTGAGTAGCTCCATGCCATGATTTACTTTGCCATGTTCAGGTCCTGTAGCATATAGTTTTCATGCTCCGAAGAGTGCTATCTGATCTGAAATCCCAGACAAGTGTTAATTTCACTAAGTCTGAAATCTGTTTGTCAAATGCATTTTTGCCATGCTTGTTTGAACCTGTTAATGGATGATTTGGCCGTGGCTCAGTGCTAGTCTTTTGTTAAGCATCTTGAATGGATTCCAGCCATGTATTTTGATGCCATGTTTGAGTGTTGTAGCATGTTCATCCCATTGCATTTAGATGGCTACTTGCTATAAATCGCAGAACGTGGTCATATTTGAATTGCTTGCCATTTCCAAACCGTAACTCCGATTCCGGCGTTCTTTATATCGTTTTCAAGCGATTTCATCTCATCTTTCCAGTGGCACACTTGGATTTCCAAGTTGAGGCCAGGTTCATGCATACCTTGTCAAATCTTGCATATGCATCCCGCATCGCATCCCGCATAGCATACCATCCTTGCATCATATTGTTTGAGCTTTGCACGTGGTTGATTGTCTTCCGTTTGCTTGTTTGTCTTGTTTGGCTAGAGCCGGGAGACGAGTTCACTAACGAGGAGCCCGTTGAGTTTGCTTTCGAGGATCCAGTCAACTCTGACAACTTTGCAGGCAAGATGATCATACCCTCGAAATCACTACTATCTTTGCTTTGCTAGATGCTCGCTCTTTTGCTATGCCTATGCTACGATGCCCACAACTTGCTTACCATGCCTCCCATATTGCCATGTTCAGCCTCGAACCCACCATGTCCTAGCAAACCGTTGATTGGCTATGTTACCGCTTTGCTCAGCCCCTCTTATAGCGTTGCTAGTTGCAGGTGAAGATTGGAGACCGTTCCTTGTTGGAACATTTTTTTACTTGTTGGGATATCATTATATTGCCACGTTATCTTAATGCACCTATATACTTGGTAAAGGGTGGAAGGCTCGGCCTCTCGCCTAGTATTTTGTTCCACTCTTGCCGCCCTAGTTTCCGTCATATCGGTGTTATGTTCCCGGATTTTGCGTTCCTTACGCGGTTGGGTTATAATGGGAATCCCTTGATAGTTCGCCTTGATTAAAGCTTTTCCAGCAATGCCCAACCTTGGTTTTACCATTTGCCACCTAGCCTCTTTTTCCCTTGGGTTTCCGGAGCCCGAGGGTCATCTTATTTAACCCCCCCCCCCCCCGGGGCCAGTGCTACTCTGAGTGTTGGTCCAACCTAGAGCCCCTTGCAGCGCCATCTCGGGGAAACTCGAGGGCTGGTTTTAGTTGTACGGATTGCTTATCCGATTGTGCCCTGAGAACGAGATATGTGCAGCTCCTATCGGGATTTGTCGACACATTCGGGCGGTGTTGCTGGATTTGTTTTAACCTGTCGAAGTGTCTTGAAGAACCGAGATACCGAGTCTGATTGGAACGTCTCGGGAGGAGGTCTATTCCTTCGTTCACCGTGAGAGCTTGTCATGGGCTAAGTTGGGACTCCCCTGCAGGGATTTGAACTTTTGAAAGTTGTGCCCGCGGTTATGGGTAGATGGGAATTTGTTAATGTCCGGTTGTAGATAACTTGAACCTTAACTTAATTAAAATGAATCAACAGTGTGAGTTACCGTGATGGTCTCTTCTCGGTGGAGTCCGGGAAGTGAACACGGTGTTGGAGTAATGCTTGCGCAGGGTGTTCTCTAGTTTCTCGTTCGCGCTTTGCCTCCTCTTCTCGCTCTCTTTTGCGAACAAGTTAGCCACCATATATGCTAGTCGCTTGCTGCAGCTCCACATATTTTACCTTGCCTTACCTATAAGCTTAAATAGTCTTGATCGCGAGGGTGCGGGATTGCTGAGTCCCTATGGCTCACAGATTACTTCCAAACCAGATGCAGGGCCTGATGATTCCGCTCCAGGTGACGCGCTCGAGCTCAAGTGGGAGTTCGACGAGGACTCTCAACGATACTAAGTGTCTTTCCCTAATGATCAGTAGTGGTGCCCAGTTGGGGTGATCGGGACCGTGTCGCATGTTGGGTTATCTTTTATTTTGGCGTCGTAGTCGGGCCATGAGTGTTTGAATGATATAATGTTATTTATGTACTTTGATTGACGTGGCGAGTGTAAGCCAACTACGTTATCTCCCCTTTTATTATCTATATTACATGGGATGTTGTGAAGATTGCCTAACTTGCGACATATGCCTTCAATGCGATTATGTCTCTAAGTCGTGCCTCGGCACATGGGACCTATAGTCGCATCGAGGGTGTTACAGGTAGGCCCTCTACCGGGGAGGTGCTGGCGAGCCTTCCCCAGCAGAGGACCCATGGTCACCGAGGGCGACGCTGGCTTCCCCTTTTGCCCTTGGTTTCGTCCTGGTTTCCGGACGCCCTAATGGTGGTCGAGGGTGGCGCAAGGCGAGGCCCTTGTCCTTCCATGGCCGGCGCTTGCTCCTCGCGAGGCCCTCTTGGACAGATCGGTAGGCCCATCAAAAGCTCACGACCACACGAGCCGGTTTGGGACTAGCCCTGACTAAGGTAAACTGTAGCAGTAAGCTCGCGGTGGAACTCGCAGGCTCATAAAAACACATCTCCAGCTTGGCCTAAGGAATAGAGGAAGTAATCTGTTTACATGAGGGGCTCCCCTCCCAAAATGCTCTTACAACTTTCAGGGCCATGCCCGAGCTTTCACATGCAGGGTCAACGACAAGGAAGCACGGGCTCAATCGGACATGTCACTCACCGCGTCCTTGGGGTCGCCCTCGGACGCGTCGCTGGCGTCGTTGTCACCATCTCTGCCATCACCGTCACCATCGCCGGCATCACCGTCACCATCGCCGGCATCACAGTCACCATTGCCGGCGTCGCCCACACCATCATCGACCACGTCACCTTCATCCACCGCGACCACCACCGCATCTTCCTCGGAGCTGAAGGCCCTAACTACAGAATCCACATTGTCTTCTACCCAGCGCGCCAGTTCGCCCCGGATGGTCTCAGGCACAGGGGCAATGGCGGCGTGAAAATCGAAGTTGGGGTAGGTGTTCTACAGGTGGCTGAAGACGCGGGAGAACGTGCGCCTGAGCAGGCCGCGGCTCCTCTCTTCAACAAGCTCATGAACCCTCTCGAATCGATTCTCCGGGCGTGTCACCACATCGGTGAAGAAAAGGAGGTGACTGGCGTAATCGTTCGAGTGGGGATGAGGGGCATCTTCGTTGCAGATGGTGCCCAGCGCCGCGTTGGCTCTGATCCTGAGGCTTTGGAGTATGGGGGTGTGCACGCGCTCCAGCGTCCGCCGCCGGAGTGCTTCCTCCCTTCTCTGCTGCGCAAAGGACTCGGCGCTGGCGACCGCTGCTGAAGAGAAAGCAGCTCGGCACGGGCGGAAGCCAGCTCAGCTTGCACTGAGATCAGGGCAGCTATGGCGGCTTTCTCGCGATGTCCCGCCTCAGCCAACCCTGACTTGAGGGCAGTAGTCCTGCCCACAGCTTTGGCTTCCACGAGCTTCAGCTTCAGGTCGTACCTGCCCGCAAGATCCGTGCAAGCCTCAGCCACCCGGTGATCGACCTCCTCCTGGGCCATGGCCTCGCACGCACCGATAGCAT
Source organism: Triticum dicoccoides (assembly GCF_002162155.2). Taxonomy (NCBI): domain Eukaryota; kingdom Viridiplantae; phylum Streptophyta; class Magnoliopsida; order Poales; family Poaceae; genus Triticum; species Triticum dicoccoides. The sequence goes on from NC_041386.1 coordinate 104,814,224, forward strand.
CCTCCGCTTGGGCGACTTGGCGCTCCCTTGTCTTCAACCGCTTAAGCTCAAGGCTGCGCTCCATGACTTCCAGCGCCAGCGCTTCCTCGCGCTTCAGGATCTCTTCCTCCTTGTCAGGTGTCCCCTTCATCGATGCTAGGGCGGCCTTGCGCACCTCCACTTGTTGCTCCAAGGAGGCGCTCCAGGCTTGGAGCTCCCACGCACATTTCTCTGCGATCTTGCGGCGATGATTAGCTTCCCGGGCTTCTTCCAAGGCTCGGGCGCAGGCCTCATGCAAGGTCACAAGAGACGCCTCGGCCTTCGCATTATCAAGCTCGCGCTGGTGGCGCCCGAGGTTGATGGCCACCTTCAGTTTATGCCGCTCCTCCATTAGCTGAAGACCCTTGGCCTCGAGGCGCGCGTCTACATTCACGAGTTCTCCGCCAAGCCAGCTCATCGCGCCCATTGCCTCCAGAAAGAGCTCGTGGCAGATGACACTCCGTTCGTGTGCAAACTTGAGCGCACAACCGATTCCGTCCTCCGCAACGGGGGTCGCCGACGGGATCCAAAGTGGCTCGCCCCCTTTTCGCAGGAGGCTGGGGGCTGGCGCCCCCCCCTGATCGCCGACTGGGCTTCGGCGGGAGCCCGGTTGAGTTGAGGCTCGCTACTCGAAGAAGAAACCAAGACCGAAGCCATCTGATAAACCACAAGTATAGGGGATCGCAACAGTTTTTGAGGGTAGAGTATTCAACCCAAATTTATTGATTCGACACAAGGGGAGCCAAAGAATATTCTCAAGTATTAGCAGTTGAGTTGTCAATTCAACCACACCTAGATAACTTAGTATATACAACAAAGTATTTAATTAGTAGCAAAGTAGTATGGAAGTAACGGTAATGGTGGCAAAAGTAACGGTGATAGTTTTGTAGTGCTTGTAACAGTGGCAACGGTAAAGTAAATAAACAAAGAACAATATGTGAAAAGCTCGTAGGCATTGGATCGGTGATGGAGAATTATGCCAGATGCGATTATTCATGCAACAGTTATAACATAGGGTGACAAAGAACTAGCTCCAATTCATCAATGTAATGTAGGCATGTATTCCGGATATAGTCATACGTGCTTATGGAAACGAACTTGCATGACATCTTTTGTCCTACCCTCCCGTGGTAGCGGGATCCTATTGGAAACTAAGGGATATTAAGGCCTCCTTTTAATAGAGTACCGGACCAAAGCATTAACACACAGTGAATACATGAACTCCTCAAACTACGGTCATCACCGGGAGTGGTCCCGATTATTGTCACTTCGGGGTTGCCGGATCATAACACATAGTAGGTGACTATAGACTTGCAAGATAGGATCAAGAACTCACATATATTCATGAAAACATAATAGGTTCAAATCTGAAATCATGGCACTCGGGCCCTAGTGACAAGCATTAAGCATAGCAAAGTCATAGCAACATCAATCTCAAAAATAGTGGATACTAGGGATCAAACCCTAACAAAACTAAATCGACTACATGATAAATCTCATCCAACCCATCACCGTCCAGCAAGCCTACGATGGAATTACTCATGCACGGCGGTGAGCATCATGGAATTGGTGATGGAGGAAGGTTGTTGATGATGATGGTGACGGATTCCCCTCTCCGGAGCCCCGGTCGGATTCCAGATCAGCCCTCCCGAGAGAGATTAGGGCTTGGCGGCGGCTCCGCATCGTAAAACGCGATGAATCCTTCTCTCTGATTTTTTTTCTCCCCGAACATGGATATATAGAGTTGGAGTACCAGGGGGGCCACGAGGCAGGGGGGCGCGCCCCCACCCTCGTGGACAGGGTGTGGGCCCCCTGGCCTTGATTCTTTCGCCAGTATTTTTATTAATTCCAAAAATAATCTCCATTGATTTTCAGGTCATTCCGGGAACTTTTATTTTTGCACAAAAATAACATCATGGCAATTTTGCTGAAAACAGCGTCAGTCTGGGTTAGTTCCATTCAAATCATGCAAGTTAGAGTCCAAAACAAGGGCAAAAGTGTTTGGAAAAGTAGATACGTTGGAGACGTATCAACTCCCCCAAGCTTAAACCTTTGCTTGTCCTCAAGCATTTTATTGATAAATTGAAAGTGATAAAGAAAAACTTTTACAAACTATGTTCGCTCTTGTTGTTGTAAATATGTAAAGCCAGCATTCAAGTTTTCAGCAAAGATTATGAACTAACTATATTCACAATAACACTTAGGTCTCATGTTTACTCATGTCAATGGCATAATCAACTAGTGATCAATAATAATAAATCTCGGATGACAACACTTTCTCAAAACAATCATGATATGATATAACACGATGGTATCTCGCTAGCCCTTTCTGAGACGCAAAACATAAATGCAGAGCACCTTTGAAGATCAAGGACTGACTAAACATTGTAGTTCATGGTAAAAGAGATCCAGTCATGGTTATACTCAATATAAATTAATAGTAATGGATGCAAATGACAACGGTGCTCTCCAGCTGATGCTTTTTAATAAGAGGGTGATGACTCAACATAAAAGTAAATAGATAGGCCCTTCGCAGAGGGAAGCAGGGATTTGTAGAGGTGCCAGAGCTCGATTTTGAAATAGATATGAATAATATTTTGAGTGGTATACTTCCATTGTCAACATAACAACCGAGAGATCTCGATATCTTCCATGCTACTCACATTATAGGCGGTTCCCAAACAGAATGGTAAAGTTTATACTCCCCCTCCACCAACAAGCATCAATTCATGGCTTGCTCGAAACAACGAGTGCCTCCAACTAACAAGAGTCCCGGGGGAGTTTTGCTTGCAGTTATTTTGATTTGCTTTGCATAAACCATGGGACTGGGCATCCCGGTGACCAGCCATTTTTCTCGTGAGTGAGGAGCGGAGTCCACTCCTCTTGAGAATAACCCGCCTAGCATGGAAGATACAGAAAGCCCTAGTTGATACATGAGCTATTCGAGCATACAAAACAGAATTTCATTTGAAGGTTTAGAGTTTGGCACATACAAATTTACTTGGAACGACAGGTAGATACCACATATATAGGAAGGTATAATGGACTCATATGGAATAACTTTGGGGTTTATGGAAGTGGATGCACAAGCAATATTCCCGCTTAGTACAAGTGAAGGATAGAAAAAGACTGCGAAGCGACCAACTAGAGAGCGACAACAGTCATGAACATGCATTAAAATTAACAAACATTGAGTGCAAGCATGAGTGGGATATAATCCACCATGAACATAAATATCGTGGAGGCTATGTTGATTTTGTTACAACTACATGCGTGAACATGTGCCAAGTCAAGTCACTCGAATCATTCAAAGGAGGATACCACCCTATCATACCACATCACAACCATTTTAATAGCATGTTGGCACGCAAGGTAAACCATTATAAACTCCTAGCAAATTAAACATGGCATAAGCAACTATAATCTCTAATTGTCATTGCAAACATGTTTATTCATAATAGGCTAAATCAGAAACAATGAACTAATCATATTTACAAAAACAAGAGAGGTCGAGTTCATACCAGCTTCTCTCATCTCAACCAGTCCATCATATATCGTCATTATTGCCTTTCACTTGGACGACCGAACGATGTGGATAATAATAATAGTGCACGTGCATTGGACTAAGCTGGAATCTGTAGGCATATGACACATAGGAGAAGACAAGATAATATGGGCTCTTGGTTAAATCAACAATAATGCATATGAGAGCCACTCAACATTTTCATTATGGTCTTCTCCTCTCGACCCCCAAAGAAAAGAAAAGAAATAAAACTATTTACACGGAAAATCTCCCAACAAGCAAAAGAAGAACGAGAAATCTTTTTGGGTTTTCTTTTTAATTATTACTACCACAAGCATGAAAAGTAAACTTGCTAAAGGCTACAACTAATTTTTTTTATTTTCTTGAAGTTTATCAAACACACAAGAAGAAAGCGAGAAAAAGAAAATAAACTAGCATGGATAATTACGGTGAAAAAGTATGAGCACCGACAACTAGCATGAGTGTGTGAGCATGAATGTAATGTCGAAGAGAAATACATACTCCCCCAAGCTTAGGCTTTTGGCCTAAGTTGGTCTACTGCCACGGCTAGCCTGGCGGATATCCAAAGTTGTAGTTGGGGTCGTACTGTGATGCAGCAACTATTGCCTCATGAGCTGCCGCTTGGAGGTGAGCTGTCTCCGTCCTCCTCTTATACTCGTTCGCCTCCTCCCTGGTTATAATAAATCTCCCTTTTGTCTGAAAGTCAAAGAAAGTAGGAGCAGGGAGAGCAATATGGAAAATGTGGTGACTGTCAAACATTAGTCGGTACTGGAGAGGTTGTTCATTCCTCTCAATAAAATTATGGCAAACCATAGAATCATATCCTAGATAAGTGGGATTCAATTCCATATCACTTTCATGTATGGGTATCTCAAGAAAATTAGCCACACAGGTTGCATAAATTCCCCCAAAAAATCTCCACTAAAACCATTATTATGCAACCTCCGTGCAACAATAGCCCCCAAGTTATATTGTTTATCTCCTAAAACAGCACTCTTAAGAACACTAAAGTCAGGGACACACATGTGACATGCTTCATCCTTACCGTTTATGCACCTACCTATGAAGAGAGCAAAATAATGTATAGTAGGAAAATGAATGCTCCCTATGGTAGCTTGTGTTACATCTCTAGACTTCCCCACTGTAATACTAGCAAGAAAATCTCTAAACTCAGATTTGCGAGGTTCACTAATACTACCCCACTGTGGAAGTTCGCTAGCAGTACTAAAGTCCTCTAAGTCCATAGTGTAAGATTGGCCATAGATATCAAATAGGACAGTGTGAGAATTACGTGAAGATGAAAATTTGAACCTTCTCCCAAAGGAATCAGTTAGGTGATAGTATTGAGGGCACTTATCTAGCATGAAGCCCTCGAGTTCTGCATTACGCACATATGCGTCAAATTCCTCTTTAATTCCTGCTTGGACCATGAAATCTTCTGACAGCCATTCACAAGGCCGCACTTGAGCGTCCCTCGGCAGTTCATCGTCCGGCTCACGCATTGCGGGCCTGGGTCCTTGCTTCCTTGAAGAACCACCTTGGTACATTTTCCTAAACATATTTCCTCCTCTGAAAAATTTCTGAAATTTTTAGTAACTTCAAAATAGAAGTGAACCAAACTCAACAAAATTGATAGCAACTACTCCCACAAGTGCCTAGAGACTATATCATGCATTAGAACTACTTGGGGCCATATAAATTTGACATGCAAGCTCAAGAACAGGGTCACCTAGGCAGCAAAAATTTGCAATGAATAAAGCACTAGAACAAAAACAAGTTGGACCATTGGAGGAGTCGCATACTGAAGAACAATCCCCCAAAGTAGTTTTGTGAGTGGAGCTTTGAGCAAGGAGATCGAAAATCGCAGCAAAATGAGCATGAACTCGTGCTTGAGCTCGTTGGTGATTTTTTTGGGAGGAAGAAGGAGTGTGTGGTGGCTGGAATAAATGGAGGGGAGCCACCATGGGCCCACGAGGAAGGGGCGCGCCCTGGACCCTCGTGGTCAGGTGCTTGCTCACCCTGGTGTGTTCTCAGGGCCAGATATTCTCAAATATTCTAGAAAAATCATATTTCATTTTCAGGGCATTTGGAGAACTTTTATTTTCGGGGTATTTTTTATTGCACGGATAATTCAGAAAACAGACACAAAATACTAATTTTGCTTTATTTAATCTAAATAACAGAAAGTAAAAGGAGGGTACAGAAGGTTGTGCATTCTAACTTCATCCATCTCATGCTCATCAAAAGGAATCCACTAACAAGGTTGATCAAGTCTTGTTAACAAACTCATTCCGTATAACATGGAACCGGAGAAATTTCGAATAACACTATGTTACCTCAACGGGGATATGCACATCCCCAATAATAAGAATATCATATCTCTTTGTAACATTAGGAAGAGGAAATTCAAAACCTCTAATAGTAATCGATGGAATTTTTCCAATAGAATTGATACTGTGGACTTGAGGTTGTTTCCTCGGAAAGTGTACCATATGCTCATTACCATTGACATGAAAAGTGACATTGCCTTTGTTGCAATCAATAACAGCCCCTGCAGTATTCAAAAAGTGTCTTTCAAGAATAATAGACATACTATCGTCCTCGGGAATATCAAGAATAACAAAGTCCATTAAAATAGTAACGTTTGCAACTACAACAGGCACATCCTCACAAATGCCGACAGGTATAGCAGTTGATTTATCGACCATTTGCAAAGATATTTCAGTAGGTGTCAACTTATTCAAATCAAGTCTACGATATAAAGAGAGAGGCATAACACTAACACCGGCTCCAAGATCACATAAAGCAGTTATAATGTAGTTTCTTTTAATGGAGCATGGTATAGTTGGTACTCGTGGATCTCCAAGTTTCTTAGGTATTCCTCCCTTAAAAGTATAATTAGCAAGCATGGTGGAAATTTCATCTTCTGGTATCTTTCTCTTATTAGTAACAATATCCATCATATACTTAGCATAAGGATTCATTTTAAGCATATCGGTCAAACACATACGCAAAAAGATAGGTCTAATCATTTCAGCAAAGCGCTCAAAATCCTCATCATCCTTTTTCTTGGATGGTTTAGGAGGAAAAGGCATGGGTTTCGGAACCCATGGTTCTCTTTCTTTACCGTGCTTCCTAGCAACAAAGTCTCTCTTATCATAACGTTGATTCTTTGATTGTGGGTTATCAAGATCAACAGCAGGTTCAATTTCTACATCATTATTATTGCTAGGTTGAGCATCAACATGAACATCATCATTAACATTATCACTAGGTTCATGTTCATTACCAGATTGTGTTTCAGCATCAGAGATAGAAATATCATTAGGATTCTCAAGTGTGTCTACAACAGGTTCACTAGAAGGATGCAAAGTCCTATCATTTTTATTTTTCTTCCTCTTAGAAGGACTAGGTGCATCAACGTTATTTCTCTGATAATCCTGCTCAATTCTCTTAGGGTGGCCCTCAGGATACAAAGGTTCCTGAGTCACTTTACCTCCTCTAGTTGTAACTCTAACAACAAAGTCATTATTCTTACTATTCAATTCATTGAGCAAATCATTCTGAGCTTGAAGTACTTGTTCTACTTGAGTGGTAACCATAGAAGCATGTTTACTAATGAGTTTAAGTTCACCTTTAACTCTAGACATATAATCACCCAAGTGTTCAATCATATAAGCATTGTGTTTCAGTTGTCTACCAAAATAAGCATTAAAATCTTCTTGCTTAACCATAAAGTTATCAAATTCATCCAAACATTGGCTAGCAAACTTAGTAGGAGGGATTTCAACTTTATCATCTCTATAGAGTTTACCTTTACTACCTGTGGTGGGTTATCAAGACCGTGTGTTTCTTCAATAGGTGATGAATTAAGACCATGTATTTCTTCAACAGGAGGTTAATTCTTAACATCTTTAGCTTTTATACCTTTTTCTTTCATAGATTTCTTTACCTCTTGCCATTGTTGAGGAAATCGTTAACTGGTAGCTGCGCGGTCGGCTGGTGATTAGGGGATTAATAGGCTAATCGGCAAGTTAATCAGCCATTTAATCAATTAATCGGACGATTTATCGGGTAATTGGCTACTTGGGGACCCTATGAGTAGGGATTAATCGGCAAGTTAACTGGTTAATCAGATGAATTCTTGAACAGGGCTCTTGCATATCTTCAGGACTGAGAAATAGAATACCCCTTTTCTTCAGAGTTGGCTTAGGAGTTGGTTCAGGAAGTGTCCAATTATTTTCATTGGTCAACATATTATTCAATAGAATTTCAGCTTGATCAACTGTTCTTTCCCTGAAAACACAACCAGCACAACTATCCAGGTGGTCTCTGGAAGCATCGGTTAGTCCATTATAAAAGATATCAAGTATTTCATTTTTCTTGAGAGGATGATCAAGCAAAGCATTAAGTAATTGGAGAAGCCTCCCCCAAGCTTGTGGGAGACTCTCTTCTTCAATTTGCACAAAATTATATATTTCCCTTAAAGCAGCTTGTTTCTTATGAGCGGGGAAATATTTAGCAGCGAAGTAGTAAATCATATTCTGGGGACTACGCACACAACCAGGATCAAGAGAATTAAACCATATCTTAGCATCACCCTTTAATGAGAACGGAAATAATTTAAGGAAAGCGAGTTTTCTCATCATTAGTGAACAGGGTAGCTATATCATTTAATTTAGTAAGATGTGCCACAACAGTTTCAGATTCATAGCCATCGAAAGGATCAGATTCAACCAAAGTAATTATATCAGGATCAACTGAGGAATCATAATCCTTATCAGTAATAAAGATAGGTGAAGTAGCATAAGCATGATCATATTTCATTCTACCATTCAGAGATTTTTCTTTCAGCTTAGCTAATAGTTTCTTAAGATCACTTCTATCATTGCAGGCAAGAAAATCTCTAGCAGTTTCTTCATCCATAACATAACCCTCAGGCACAACAGGCAATTCATATCTAGGGGGAGAATCTTCATCATCACTTTCATCAATATTATCAATTTCAATAATTTCATTCTCTCTAGCCCTAGCAAGTTGTTCATCAAGAAATTCACCAAGTGGCATAGTAGTATCAAGCATAGAAGTAGTTTCATCATAAGTATCATGCATAGCCGAAGTGGCATCATCAATAACATGCGACATATCAGAATTAATAGCAGAAGCAGGTTTAGGTGTCGCAAGCTTACTCAAAACTGAAGGTGAAGCAAGTGCAGAGCTAGATGGCAGTTCCTTACCTCCCCTTGTAGTTGAGGGAAAAATCTTAGTTCTTTCTTCTTCCAAGTTCCTCATAGTGACCAGCAGATATAAATCCCAAGTGACTCAAAGAATAGAGCTATGCTCCTTGGCAACGGCGCCAGAAAATGGTCTTGATAACCCACAAGTATATGGGATCGCAACAGTTTTTGAGGGTAGAGTATTCAACCCAAATTTATTGATTCGACACAAGGGGAGCCAAAGAATATTCTCAAGTATTAGCAGTTGAGTTGTCAATTCAACCACACCTGGATAACTTAGTATCTGCAGCAAAGTATTTAGTAGCAAAGTAGTATGGAAGTTACCATAACAGTGGCAAAAGTAACGATGATAGTTTTGTAGTGATTGTAACAGTGGCAATGGTAAAGTAAATAAACGAAGAATAATATGTGAAAAGCTCATAGGCATTGGATCGGTGATGGAGAATTATGCCGGATGCGATTATTCATGCAACAGTTATAACATAGGGTGACACAGAACTAGCTCCAATTCATCAATGTAATGTAGGCATGTATTCCGAATATAGTCATACGTGCTTATGGAAAAGAACTTGCATGACATGTTTTGTCCTACCTTCCCGTGGCAGCGGGGTCCTATTGGAAACTAAGGGATATTAAGGCCTCCTTTTAATAGAGTACCAGGCCAAAGCATTAACACATAGTGAATACATGAACTCCTCAAACTACGGTCATCACCGGGAGTGGTCCAGATTATTGTCACTTCGGGGTTGCCGGATCATAACACATAGTAGGTGACTATAGACTTGCAAGATAGGATCAAGAACTCACATATATTCATGAAAACATAATAGGTTCAGATCTGAAATCATGGCACTCGGGCCCTAGTGACAAGCATTAAGCATAGCAAAGTCATAGCAACATCAATCTCAGAACATAGTGGATATTAGGGATCAAACCCTAACAAAACTAACTCGATTACATGATAAATCTCATCCAACCCATCACTGTCCAACAAGCCTACGATGGAATTACTCACACACCACGGTGAGCATCATGGAATTGGTGATGGAGGAAGGTTGATGATGACGATGGCGACGGATTCCCCTCTCTGGAGCCCCGAACGGACTCCAGATCAGCCCTCCCGAGAGAGATTAGGGCTTGGTGGCGGCTCCGTATCGTAAAACGTGATGAATCCTTCTCTCTCATTTTTTTCTCCCCGAATTTGAATATATAGAGTTGGAGTTGAGGTCGGTGGAGCACCAGGGGGCCCACGAGGCAGGGGGCGCGCCCCCCACCCTCATGGATAGGGTGTGGGCCCCCTGGCCTTGATTCTTTCACCAGTATTTTTTATAAATTCCAAAAATAATCTCCGTTAATTTTCAGGTCATTCCGAGAACTTTTATTTTTGCACAAAAATAACACCATGGCAATTCTGCTGAAAACAGCATCAGTCCGGGTTTGTTCCATTGAAATCATGCATGTTGGAGTCCAAAGCAAGGGCAAAAGTGTTTGGAAAAGTAGATACATTGGAGATGTATCACCATCCAGTCGCCGTCTACAACTAGAGGAGGAGCCCCTGGCACGCTCGTCGCACCCCCAGCGAGGCCACGAAGAAGAGACGACAGGAGCGCGGGCTCGAGGCACCAAGCGAGCGTGTTTGCCTCTCTGGCCGCCCTCGCGCCAGGGGCGGCATGCTGGCTTGGGACGCTCAAGGCCAGCGGGAGATTCGAGGCAGGAGGAGGTTGCTTCCCAGGAGGCTTCACGGCCTTAGCAGAAGGGATCCTGAAGAGCCACCGTCAGCAAGGGAAGCAGCACTCGAGAAATTACAAAGATAAGTCTACACGGAGCCGGACGAAGCCTTGGACGTGGCGACCAGCACAGTGCGCGGCTGGTGAAGCGCCCGAGGAGGCAACCTCAGGAGTGCCAAGCTCGGGAGAGCCATCGGGTTCCGCCTCGCGATGACCTACTGAGGCCTCGGGAGCTTCGGCCTCAGGAGCAGCAGATTGCGTTGCCCCCTCAACTGCCACCCCAGAGCGAGAGTCACGGGCTCCCGGAGATGGCGCCTCAGGAGCCACGGGCGGCGTCGACATCTCGGCACCCGTGCCTCCGGCCTCCAGTGGTGCTTTCCCCCAGCGTCCACTCTTGCGGCAAGTTCGGCGCCAGCGACAAGGAGGGGAACCACGGTGACGGGGTTCTCGCAGGACCCCTCAAGGCCGACTGGACACAGCCCCCATTCGTCAAAAGGGGAATTCCACCTTGTTTGAGCAGCAATACAAGAGACAGCCCTCCAGTGGCATATCGACTGGCGAGGGGTCTGAGTGAGTCCTGGATTAGGGGGTCCTCGGACAGCCGGACTATACACTTTGGTCGGACTGTTGGACTATCAAGATACAAGATTGAAGACTTCGTCCCGTGTCCGGGTGGGACTCTCCTTTGCGTGGAAGGCAAGCTTGGCCGTTCGGATATGTAGATCTCCTCCCTTGTAACCGACTTTGTGTAACCCTAACCCCTTCCGGTGTCTATATAAACTGGAGGGTTTTAGTCCGCAGGACAACAACAATCATACCGTAGGCTAGCTTCTAGGGTTTAGCCTCTCCGATCTCATGGTAGATCAACTCTTGTAATACTCATATCATCAAGATCAATCAAGCAGGAAGTAGGGTATTACCTCCATTGAGAGGGCCCGAACCTGGGTAAACACTATGTCCCCCGCCTCCTATTACCATCCGCCTTAGACACATAGTTCGGGACCCCCTACCCGAGAACCGCCGGTATTGACACTGACATTGGTGCTTTCATTGAGAGTTCCACTGTGCCATCACAATCAAGGCTTGATGGCTCCTTCGATCATCGGCAATGATGCGATCTAGGGTGAGGTTTTCCTCCCCGGGCAGATCTTCATATTCGGCGGCTTTGTACTGCGGGCCAACTCGCTTGGCCATCTGGAGCAGAACGAGAGCTACGCCCCTGGCCATCAGGTCAGGTTCGGAAGCTTGAACTATACCGCCGACATCCGCGGATACTTGATCTTCGATGGATTCGAACCCATGTCAGGTACGCCGCATAGTCACGATGAGCATGATTTAGATCTGCCATCGGACAGTGTTCAGGAGATCACACCTGTAACTACTCCGACCCTCAATATGGAACAGATCGCGCCGTCCGAGGACGGGTGGATGGACCCCACCACGGAGGCCGCACACTCAGTGGCGATAGAGCCGAATACTGACTTCACCTCCTATGAGACCTGTGTTGTCGGACACTCGGATTCGTCCCTGGCCACAGACTCCGAACCGCTCACGTCCGTGCCCATCCAATCTGATTGGGCACCGATCATGGAGTTCACCTCCGCGGATATCTTTCAGCACTCGCCCCTAGGCGATGTGCTAGGAGACCCTTGGCCGAACTATGTCCGGCTCGAGTGGGAAGCGGATGGTGAAGAAATTCGTTCCCTACCCACCACCCACTTAGTATCCATTGTCGACGACCTAAGCGACATGCTCGACTTCGACTCCGAAGACATCGACGGTATGGACGACAATGCGGGAGACAAATAGGAACCACCGCCCACAGGGCGCTGAACTGCCACCTCATCGTATGATATATACATGGTGGACACCCCCAAAGAAAGCAATGGCAATAAGGCAACGGAGGATAATCCCCCTGAGAAGCAAGACAAGAACTAGTGTCATCGGCGCCGCTCTAAACCCCGCCATAGCAAAAACAGCGATACCGGCACAGGAGACAATAACGCCGCAAATAGTGCCGAAGACGAAGACAATCCCCTCCAGCCAGGCTTTGGGCAGGAGGATGGGCAAGCCAGCCCCAAGGAACATGCAGTAGACGGAGAATCAGAGGATGACAATTACATGCCTCTCTCCAAAGACGAGGTGAGCCTCGGCAGCGAAGAATTTATCGTGCCTGAGGATCCCGTCGAACAGGAGTGCTTCAAGTGCCGGCTTATTGCCACAACAAAAAGCCTGAAGAAAAAGCAACAATAGCTTCAAGCTGAGCAGGATCTGCTAGCGGATGGATGGACTGAGGTCCTGGCAGCCGAGGAACACAAACTCGAGCGCCCAATCAAAAGTTTCCCAAAGCGCAGGTTGCTACCCCAGCTTGAAGAGGAAGCATTAAAGCTTGCGCTTCCAGCGTATGATGCGACAGACCGGACACCTCGTGGCCGAGACAAAGTGGCATATAAGCCCAAAGTCCAGCCCGCACCCCGTCGCCAGTCAAACAAGAACAGCAAAGCCCGGGGTAACACGCAGGACCTGCGAGACGTATTGGAAAACAAAGCAGGACACAAAAGATCGATCTTCGGATCACGAGGGCGCGCCCCAACACATGCGGACGACCGTCATGCTGGATATACCAAAAGCAAATCCGGCCGCCGAACACAGCAGACAAGACTCGTACGAACTGCGTCGTGACATAGCCCGGCACAGAGGCGCCGCACACCCCCTATGCTTCACTGATGAAGTAATGGATCATGAATTCCTAGAAGGGTTTAAACCCATGAATATTGAATCATACGATGGTACTACTGACCCCGCGGTATGGATAGAGGATTTCTTCCTCCACATTCACATGGCCCACGTGGATGATCTACACGCCATCAAGTACCTCCCGTTAAAACTCAAAGGACCAGCTCGGCATTGGCTAAATAGCTTGCCAGCAAACTCCATCGGAAGTTGGTAGAACCTGGCAGACGCATTCCTGGACAACTTCCAGGGCACTTATGTGCGACCACCGGATGCTGATGATTTAAGTCACGTAACACAACAGCCCGGAGAGTCAGCCAGGAAATTTTGGACTCGGTTCCTCACCAAAAAAACCAAATTGTGGACTGTCCGGATGACGAAGCCCTAGTGGCCTTTAAACATAACATCTGTGACGAGTGGCTCGCCAGACATCTCGGCCAAGAGAAGCCAAAGTCCATGGCAGCCCTCACAACACTCATGACCCGCTTCTGCGCGGGCGAGGATAGCTGGTTGGCTCGTAGCAACAACACAACAAGCAACCCTGGCACATCGGAGGCCAGAGACAGCAACGGCAAGCCACGTCACAACAGATACAAGCGCTGCAACAACGGCGATAACGCTGAAGACACGACAGTCAATGCCGGATTCAGTGGCTCTAAATCCGGTCAGTGGAAAAAGTCGTTCAAAAGAAACAATCCGGGCCCATCCAGTTTGGACCGCATACTCGATCGCTCGTCTCAAATTCACGGCACCCCCGATAAGCCAGCCAACCACACCAACAGAGAATGCTGGGTGTTCAAAAAGGTCGGCAAGTTGAATGTCGAAAGCAAGGAAAAGGGGCTGCATAGCGACGAAGAGGAGGAGCCCCGGCCGCCGAACACAGGAGGACAGAAGAAATCCCCCCCCAAGTGAAAATGGTGAACATGATATACACAACCCATATCCCCAAGCAGGAACGGAAGCGTGCACTCAGGGACGTCTATGCGATGGAGCCAGTCGCCCCAAAGTTCAACCCATGGTCTTCTTGTCCAACCACTTTTGATCGCAGGGACCACCCCACTAGTATCCATCGTGGCGGTTCTGCCGCATTGGTCCTCGATCCTATCATTGACGGATTCCACCTCACTCGAGTCCTTATGGACGGTGGCAGCAGCCTGAACCTGCTTTATCGGGATACGGTGCGCAAAATGGGTATTGACCCCTTGAGGATCAAAGCCACAAAAACCACCTTCAAAGGTGTCATACCAGGTGTAGAGGCCTGTTGCACGGGCTCAATCACACTGGAAGTGGTCTTCGGATCTCCGGATAACTTCCGAAGCGAAGAGTTAATCTTCGATTCGTCCCCTTCCACAGTGGCTATCACGCACTACTCGGACGAACCGCATTCGCTAGATTCAATGCAGTAGCGCATTATGCATACCTCAAGCTCAAAATGCCAGGACCTCACGGGGTTATAACAGTTAACGGAAACACAGAACGCTCACTCCGCACACACTGCGGCCCTTGCAGCAGAAATGCAAAGCAACCTTTTGAGGCAAACCGCCAATTAGGCGACAAGGTCCATAGACACATTCAAGCGAGTCCGGAATAACCTGCAACAGAACCGCCAGGCGCGTTTAGAGCTCGCCTAGCAATCCGGCCTCCGTCCTAGTCCCAGACAAGCAACGAAATTTACGTCGTGCGTACATAATTACGCACTAAAGATACCATGGGTATAGGCGGAGGCACGGCAATGGCACGTCCCACAATGCGGTTCAACCGCCTCAGGACCAGTATATCTTTATCATTTTCTTCCTTTCAGGACCCTATTCTCTGGAGGCCCTCTCCGATAGCTAGATCATCGGACCCATTACGGGAGGGAAGCACCAAGGGAGCAAGAAGCTTTGACATACAAGGGAATACCCAGGTGGTCTCTCATACCAATCGTTATACCTGTTTTACATACCCGCACACAGCTCGCCCTTGGATCAGACATGCCAGATAGTCCTATTTTTGCTTATTGTATTACTTATACACATACGCTTTGAGGTATCCTATAAACAGCAATGCACAGCGTCAGCTTATTATTACATTTCGTCACCTTCTTTTTTTTCCTTGTTTGTCTATTCATGACAAGTTGCTCCCGTACATTCTGGTATGTTCAATACGCCAGGGGCTTCAGTGTACCCCATAACACGGCAAGAAAAGTCCGAACACTTTCGACAGTGCAGCACCCCGAACTTATAGCATTATATGCATCAGCTCTGAATCATGTCTTGGGTCAATAGTTGGGTTTGCCCGGCTCCCATGTTTTGGTGCCTTATGTTTCGCTATATCGGCTAAGGTAGCACTGGGAGAACTACTGTGATTGTGTCCCGGTTCTTTCGGACGAGCACCTCAGTAGAGAAAGCCGAAAACTGACTGTTAATATGCGGCGAGAGCTGGTCGCTGTTCGAGAGGTCCAAAATCCCTAAAGATTTTTTTCGCTTCAGGCGAGGAGTCGGCCTTGTCCAATTTAGGCGTTCATAGTGCCCCAAGTTCGGCCTTCCGAATACTAGGGGCTTCGCCAAAATTTAAAATTGTAGAGTGATAAAGCCTTATAGTCCGATTGCCTAGTTCGTTGTACTGAACACCTCCTTCAAAGGACCCAAAACTGGGATAAAGAGTGATCAGATTTATCCCGAACACCTCAGTACTAGATACATGGGGGTAGAAGCTGACGACTAGACAACTCTCAGATTTTATAAACGGCCGCACAGAAGGTAATATTTTAAATCAACAAGCGTTATATAGCACAGACGAACTCGTTTTTATATTACAGGATCACATGAGTACATTCATTCAAATATTACATCCTTAGAACATTCCTCCGCCACAAGGCGAGCACCCTTCAAGATGCTGTCATAATAATTTTCAGGGCAGCGATGCTCCTTGCCCTCCGGCGGCCCCTCCTTCACTAGCTTCTCGGCGTCCATCTTCGCCCAATGCACTTTCGCTCGGGCAAAAGCCCTGCGCACCCTCAATGCAGACGGACCGCTTTATGACTTCAAGTCATGGGCAGGCATTCACAAGCCGCCTCACCAGGCCGAAGTAGCTGCTAGGCAGGGGCTCGCCAGGCCACATCTGGACTATGAGGCCCTTCATGGCCTGTTCGTCCGCCTTGTGGAGCTCGACCAATTGCTTCAACTGGTCGCTCAAGGGCATCGGATGTTCGTCCCAGTATACTGAGACCAAAACAACTTCTCTGTCGAGCTCCCTTCCTCGGCCCAGTAAAAATTCCGCGGCATCGGACACACTGTGGGGAAGATCTATGAACGCTCTTGGAGAGCTCCGAACTCGGGTAAGGCAAAGGAAGGTTTCCTTCACATGCTTGCTTTGCATAATGAATTCCTTACCCGCCGCTATCTTCTAGACCGCCTAAAGCTCCTGGAAGGGCCTTGTGGGCTTCGGCCTTGGCATTTTTTGCGTTCTCAAGGGCCTTTTCGCAAGCTCAGACCCTTGCGTCTTAAGAGTCACGCTCCAAGGACTCGTATTTTTTAACAAAATCCTGGAGCTCTTGCTGCACCTCGCCGACTCGAGCTTCTTGCTTCTCGTGCTCGGTGCGCTCCTTGGCCGCTTTGTCTTCGGCCTTGGACAACGCCTCCTTCAGGGCCGCCACTTCGGTCATGGCCCCTAGCAAAATTCATGATGATCCTGTGACTTAACAACCACATTCCTTTTTATTCCTTATCAACATACGGACGGGTATTACTTACCTTTGTTCTCTTCGAGCCACCTCTTGGTAAGGCCGACCTCTTTTTCGGACCGCTCAAGGTCCCGCTTTAGTGCGGAGACCTCCGCAGTGCGAGCGGCAGCGGCCAGCAGCGAAGCCTGCTTATTCACATAAGACACATTATGGTTAGACTCCTGTGATTATTATTTGATCCTCTGTTCGGCCTTTCTTTGCGAACGCCAAACAGAGCATAAGGGGCTACTATCTATGCTATAGCATTTTCTTATAAATTGATTACTTACCTCAAAGCTTGTTAAGAGGCTGGCACAGGCTTCAGTTAGTCCACTTTTAGCAGACTGAACCTTCTTTACCACCGCACTCATGACAGTGTGGTGCTCTTCATCAATGGAAGCGCCACGAAGCGCTTCCAGCAAGTTGTCCGGTCCCTCTGGATGGACAGAGGCCATTGGCACAGACGGCTCGCCCCCCTTTGTGAGGGGTTGCCCGACAGAGTCCGGAACCACGGGAGGTTCTGGTGTAGTATTCGGCCGGGGGCCGGACTTGCTGCCCCCGTCCATAGGGCCCACAGGAGCCTTGCCTCCCATGCGCTCGGCGTCTAGGAGGTCGCCTTGGGGTGCCCCCAGAACTACCTTCCCTTGGCTTGGTATCCTTCGGGACAACACCTCGGCGTCGTCCGTAGGGCGGGGGGAGGAGGCGGTCGGGAGCGAATCACTGTTCATCTCCGACAGGCCCAAAGACCCATCCGAAGAGGATACGTCGAGACGATCCTTGGGTGGGCTGCATGATCATGTTCGGCATGAAAAGAAACAATAAAATGAAATATACCAGAACTGTTATGGTATCCGGATACTTACAACTTCGCTAGGGGCTTGTCCCTGGGCAACCACTCCTCGTTGTTGACCGCGGCCGTGGTGGAACGGTCCAGAAGGAGGGCTCTTCCCTTCTTGGACCCTTTGGTCTCCCCGGATGGGGCGGCCTTCCTTTTCCTATCCCCCCGGCTGGATGGGGAGAATTTTCCTCTTCCTCCTCCTCGTCTTCGCGGGAGGAGGGCGTCTCGGTGTCATCGGATGACGATTCTGATACAACCTTGCGCCGGAGACCTTTCCTGGTCCCGGCGGCCTTCTTCTTGGCCTTCTTCTCTGGCGCCTCATAGGGCGCCGGAACCAGCATCTCCATCAGGAGAGTACTTGCTGGATCTTCGGGCAGCGGGCCTGGACAGTCGATCCGCTCCGCTGTCGCTACCCATTCCTGTCAAAAAATGTGGAGGCTCATATCCCTCACATAATTATACTAGGGAAAGAAACACCTTATGAGATATAAGGAGCTTACCGGATTAGCAGGGCGCTTTGTGCTGAGTCCGCGGTCCTAGTAAGGGGAGGAGGTACCTCAGCAGACTTGAACAACACCCTCCAGATGTCCCGGTGCGTCGTGTCGAAGAGCTCTCGCAGCGTCTGGTGCTTTGACGAGTCAAACTCCCACATATTGAATGCCCGTCTTTGACACGGGAGGATCCGGCGGAACAGCATGACCTGGACGACGTTGACAAGCTTGATTTTCTTGTTTATCATGTTTTTAACACAGTTCTGGAATCCGGTCAGCTCCACCAATGAACCCCAAGATAAGCCCTTCTCTTTCCAGTAGGTGAGCCGCATGGGGATGCCGGATCGGAATTCAGGGGGCGCCGCCCAGTTGATGTCGCGCATCTCGGTGATGTAGAACCACCCCGATTGCTACCCCTTTACGGTCTCCACATAGGAGCCTTCGAGCCAGGCGATGTTGGGCATTTTTCCCACCATGGCGCCTCCGCACTACGCTTGCTGGCCGACCACCACCTTCGGTTTAACATTGAAGGTCTGCAGCCACAGGCCGAAGTGGGGCTTGATGCGGAGGAAGGCCTCGCACGCGACGATAAACACCGAGATGTTGAGGATGAAATTGGGGGCCAGATCATGGAAGTCCAGCCCGTAGTAGAACATGAGCCCGCGAACGAATGGGTGGAGGGGACATCCCAGCCCACAAACGAAATGGGTAAGGAATACAACCCTTTCGTGGGGCTCGGGGGTAGGAACGATCTGCCCCGTGCCTGGGAGCCAGTGCGCAATATCTGCGGCCAGGTATTCGGCTTCCTGGAGCTTCGTGATGTTCTCGTCCATGACGGAGGAGGCCATCCACTTGCCTCCCGCTCCGAACATGATCAAAGTGTTTTTGCGGAGAAAGATGCGAACTTGGGCGCTGGAGCTCGAGTGCGCGAGAATGGATGGGCAGGGAGGAAGAAGGCGTGGGTAAAAAAGAGGAGTCCTTATCCCTTTATAAGGGCGGTAGAAACTGCGTGCCTCCCCACTTGCTTGGTAAAACTCGCTTATTCCCCAGCGTCGTGATTGATGGCGCGGTTGGGTTACCCGCACCCGTATTGACGAGTATCCCGTGATAAGGGGACACGATCTATGCTTCGACAAGACGTGCCAAGAAAACCGCCTTGCCATATGTGTAGTAGCTGGTTGAGAAAAACGGTTCGAATAATAACCGGAGGCATGGCGTGATGTCATGTTATGAAAAGTTGTCAGCATACTAGATTTGTGGAAATATTATACTCTCTACGGTGGTATGTGGAATTTGTTTTGCAGAGCCGGACACTATCCTTGTGTTCAAAACCTTCTATGGAGTATTCGGGGGAGGAACTCGCCTTGCAATGCCGAAGACAATCTACGCGCCGGACTCATCGTCATTGAAGCCTGGTTCAGGGGCTACTGAGGGAGTCTTGGATTAGGGGGTCCTCGGACAGCCAGACTATACACTTTGGCCGGACTGTTGGACTATGAAGATAGAAGATTGAAGACTTCGTCCCGTGTCCGGGTGGGACTCTCCTTTGTGTGGAAGGCAAGCTTGGCCGTTCAGATATGTAGATTGATACGTCTCCAACGTATCTACAATTTTTGATTGCTCCATGCTATATTATCTACTGTTTTGGACATTATTGGGCTTTATTATCCACTTTTATATTATTTTTGGGACTAACCTATTAACCGGAGGCCCAGCCCAGAATTGCTGTTTTTTGCCTATTTTAGGGTTTCGAAGAAAGGGAATATCAAATGGAGTCCAAACGGAATGAAACCTTTGGGAACGTGATTTTCTCACCAAACATGATCCAGGAGACTTGGACCCTACGTCAAGCAACCAACAGG
>NC_041386.1:104834779-104843674 GCF_002162155.2 Triticum dicoccoides
CCAGGCGCACCCTCCACCCTCGTAGGCCCCCTGTTGCTCCACCGGCGTACTTCTTCCTCCTATATATACCTACGTACCCCCAAACGATCAGATACGGAGCCAAAACCCTAATTCCACCGCCGTAACTTTCTGTATCCACGAGATCCCATCTTGGGGCCTGTTTTGGAGCTCCGCCGGAGGGGGCATCCATCACGGAGGGCTTCTACATCAACACCATAGCCTCTCTGATGAAGTGTGAGTAGTTTACCTCAGACCTTCGGGTCCATAGTTATTAGCTAGATGGCTTCTTCTCTCTTTTTGGATCTCAATACAAAGTTTCCCCCCTCTCTTGTGGAGATCTATTCGATGTAATCTTCTTTTTGCGGTGTGTTTGTTGAGACCGATGAATTGTGGGTTTATGATCAAGATTATCTATGAACAATATTTGAATCTTCTCTGAATTCTTTTATGTATGATTGGTTATCTTTGCAAGTCTCTTCGAATTATCAGTTTGGTTTGGCCTACTAGATTGATCTTTCTTGCAATGGGAGAAGTGCTTAGCTTTGGGTTCAATCTTGCGGTGTCCTTTCCCAGTGATAGTAGGGGCAGCAAGGCACGTATTGTATTGTTGCCATCGAGGATAACAAGATGGTTTTTTTATGATATTGCATGAATTTATCCCTCTACATCATGTCATCTTGCTTAAGGCGTTACTCTGTTTTCATGAACTTAATACTCTAGATGCATGCTGGATAGCGGTCGATGAGTGGAGTAATAGTAGTAGATGCAGGCAGGAGTCAGTCTACTTGTCTCGGACGTGATGCCTATATACATGATCATACCTAGATATTCTCGTAACTATGCTCAATTCTGTCAATTACTCAACAGTAATTCATTCACCCACCATAAAATACTTATGCTCTTGAGAGAAGCCACTAGTGAAACCTATGGCCCCCGGGTCTATCTTCATCATATTAATCTTCCAATACTTAGTTATTTCTTTTGCTTTTTACTTTGATTTTATTTTACTTTGCATCTTTATCACAAAAATACCAAAAATATTATTCTATCATATCTATCAGATCTCACTCTCGTAAGTGACCGTGAAGGGATTGACAACCCCTTATCATGTTGGTTGCGAGGAGTTATCTGTTTTGTGCAGGTACAAGGGACTCGCGCGTAGCCTCCTACTGGATTGATACCTTGTTCTCAAAAACTGAGGGAAATACTTATGCTAGTTTGATGCATCATCCTTTCCTCTTCAAGGAAATCCAACGCAGTGCTCAAGAGGTAGCAAGAAGATTTCTGGCGCCGTTGCCGGGGAGTCTATGCAAAAGTCAACATACCAAGTACCCATCACATACCCTTATCTCCCGCATTACATTATTTGCCATTTGCCTCTCGTTTTCCTCTCCCCCACTTTACCCTTGCCGTTTTATTCGCTCTCTCTCTCTATCCTCCCTTTCTTTTCCATTTGCTTGTCGTTATGGCGAGTCCTCTATCTTCTCCGTTGTCTCCCGAGAGTGAAGTTCTAAATTTTAAGCAAAGGGAGGGAGAAAATCTAAAAGACGCTTGGTATAGAATTTGCAATGCTCAAAATAGATCTACCAGGAAGCAATCTACTTCCGTTCTTCTTTGCAATTTTTATGTAGGCGTTGCTCCTTGGTACAGATATGTCCTTGATACCATTACCGGAGGGAATTTCTTGGGTAGCCACACTTTTTATTCTTATAATGCTATGATAGATTTATTTGGCTCACCACCTCTTTTGGTTAATGGAACTATGTTAACTTTGGAGCATGTAATGCAAAAACTTGAAATTATTGAAAATAAAGTTGCTACCATTGAGTTGATTGAAAATTTTGATAAAAAGATCCACAACCAAATTACCCAATATGGATCTAAAGTAGGAGTAACTTTGAAAAATATTAAAGAAAAGGAACCCATAGTTAATGAAAGAATAAATCATGATTCCACTAGAATTGATAAACCTGAGGGTATCATTACCAACTTGGGAACCGCTTTTTCTTCCGTAAAGAATACCCCAAGTCCTCCAACTAAAATTTCCAAGCTCATGTGTGTTCCTAAAAATAAAGGTGAATCCTCTAGCAAAGAAACTGCGGGTCTCAAATCTATAAGTATTCATGCTAATCTTTTTGTTGTCATTAAGGAACCATTTGTTACAAATGAATTTTTAGATCTTGTGCCTAAAAGTTTGGTAATCAATAAAAAGAAAGAAATTCCTAAGGATGGTATATGCCTCATTGAAGAATTACCAACCAAATATGGCAGTACCTAGATCTATCCTTACTTTTTATGCCTAGCTAGGGCCGTTAAACGATAGCGCTTGTTGGGAGGCAACCCAATTTTATTTTTATTCCTTGCTTTTTGATCCTGTTTAGTAATAAATAATTTACCTAGCCTCTTTTCTGGTTGAGTTTTTTGTGTTTAATTAGTGTTTGTGCCAAGTAGAACCGTTGGGAAGACTTGGGGAAAGTCTTGTTAATCCTGCTGTAAAAAAACAGAAACTTTAGCGCTCACGAGAACTGCTTCCATTTTTATTTGGAAAGTGCTATTTAGTTAATTCTTTTTGAAGATGATTAATATATAAATTACTCACGTCCAGAAATTTATTTTAGAATTTTTAGGGTTCCAGATCTTGCGCTAGCTACAGATTACTACAGACTGTTATGTTTTTGACAGATTCTGTTTTTCGTGTGTTGTTTGCTTATTTTGATGAATCTATGGCTAGTAAAATAGTTTATAAACCATAGAGAAGTTGGAATACATTAGGTTTAACACCAATATAAATAAATAATGAGTTCATTACACTACCTTGAAGTAGTCTTTTGTTTTCTTTCGCTAACGAACCTCACGTGATTTTCTACTTTAAGTTTTGTGTTGTGAAGTTTTCAAGTTTTGGGTAAAGATTTGATGGATTATGGAACAAGGAGTGGCAAGAGCCTAAGCTTGGGGATGCCCATGGCACCCCCAAGATAATCCAAGGACACCTAAAAGTCAAATCTTGGGGATGCCCCGGAAGGCATCCCCTCTTTCGTCTACTTCTATCGGTAACTTTACTTGGAGCTATATTTTTATTCACCACATGATATGTGTTTTGGTTGGAGCATCTTGTATGATTTGAGTCTTTGCTTTTTAGTTTACCACAATAATAATTGCTGTACACACCTTTTGAGAGATCCATACATGATTTGGAATTTGTTAGAATACTCTATGTGCTTCGCTTATATCATTTGAGTTATATAGTTTTGCTCTAGTACTTCACTTATATATTTTAGAGCACGGTGGTGGGTTTGTTTTATAGAAACTATTGATCTCGCATGATTCACTTATATTATTTTGAGAGTCTCAAATAGCATGGTAATTTCCCTAAATAATCCGAATATGCTTGGTATTCAAGAATAGTAAAAACTTTCTTATGAGTGTGTTGAATACTATGAGAAGTTTGATGCTTGATAATTGTTTTGAGATATGAAGATGGTAATATTAAAGTTGTGCTAGTTGAGTAGTTGTGAATTTGAGAAATACTTGTGTTAAAGTTTGTGATTCCCGTAGCATGCACGTATGGTGAACTGTTATGTGATGAAGTCGGAGCATGATTTTTTTTGATTGTCTTCATTATGAGTGGCGGTCAGGGACGAGCGATGGTCTTTTCCTACCAATCTATCCCCCTAGTAGCATGCGCGTAATACTTTGCGTTGATAACTTGTAGATTTTTGCAATAAGTATATGAGTTATTTATGACTAATGTTGAGTCCATGGATTATACGCACTTTTCTTCCTTCCACCATTGCTAGCCTCTCTAATACCGCGCACCTTTCGCCGGTATCATACACCCACCATATACCTTCCTCAAAATAGCCACCATACCTACCTATTATGGCATTTCCATAGCCATTCCGAGATATATTGCCATGCAACTTTCCACCATTCCGTTTATTATGACACATTCCATCACTGTCATATTGCTTAGCATGATCATGTAGTTGACATTGTATTTGTGGCAAAGCCACCATTCATAATTCTTTCATACATGTCACTCTTGATTCATTGCATATCCCGGTACACCGCCGGAGGCATTCATATAGAGTCATATTTTGTTCTAAGTATTGAGTTGTAATTGTTGAGTTGTAAGAAAATAAAAGTGTGATGATCATCATTATTAGAGCATTGTCCCAGTGAGGAAAGGATGATGGAGACTATGATTCCCCCACAAGTCGGGATGAGACTCCGGACAAAAAAAGGAAAAGAGGCCATAAAAAAGAGAAAAGGCCCAAATAAAAAAATGAGAGAAAAATAGAGAAGGAAAAATGTTACTATCCTTTACCACACTTGTGCTTCAAAGTAGCACCATGATATTCATGATAGAGAGTCTCTCATTTCATCACTTTTATATACTAGTGGGAATTTTTCATTATAGAACTTGGCTTGTTTATTCCAATGATGGGCTTCCTCAAAATGCCCTAGGTCTTCATGAGCAAGCAAGTTGGATGCACACCCACTTAGTTTCTTTTGTTGAGCTTTCATATACTTATAGCTCTAGTGCATCCGTTGCATGGCAATCCCTAGTCACTCACATTGATATCTATTGATGGCCATCTCCATAGCCCGTTGATACGCCTAGTTGATGTGAGACTATGTTCTCCCTTTTTGTCTTCTCCACAACCACCATTCTATTCCACATATAGTGCTATATCCATGGCTCACGCTCATGTATTGCGTGAAGATTGAAAAAGTTTGAGAATGTCATAAGTATGAAACAATTGCTTGGCTTGTCATCGGGGTTTTGCATGATTTAAATATTTTGTGTGGTGAAGATAGAGCATAGCCAGACTATATGATTTTGTAGGGATAACTTTCTTTGGCCATGTTATTTTGAGAAGACATGATTGCTTTGTTAGTATGCTTGAAGTATTATTATTTTTATGTCAATATTAAACTTTTATCTTGAATCTTTCGGGTCTGAATATTCATACCACAATTAAGAAGAATTACATTAAAATTATGCCAAGTAGCACTTCACATAAAAAATATCTTTTTTATCATTTACCTACTCGAGGACGAGTAGGAATTAAGCTTGGGCATGCTTGATACGTCTCCAACGTATCTATAATTTTTGATTGCTCCATGCCATATTATCTACTGTTTTGGACATTATTGGGCTTTATTATCCACTTTTATATTATTTTTGGGACTAGCCTATTAACCAGAGGCCCAGCCCAGAATTGCTGTTTTTTTGCCTATTTTAGGGTTTTGAAGAAAAGGAATATCAAATGGAGTCCAAACAGAACGAAACCTTCGGGAACGTGATTTTCTCACCGAACATGATCCAGGAGACTTGGACCCTACGTCAAGCAACCAACAGGGAGGCCACGAGGTAGGGTGCGCGCCTACCCCCCCCCCCCAGGCATGCCCTCCACCCTCGTGGGCCCCTTGTTGCTCCACCAACGTACTTCTTCCTCCTATATATACCTACGTACCCCCAAATGATCAGATACGGAGCCAAAACCCTAATTCCACCGCCGTAAATTTCTGTATCCACGAGATCCCATCTTGGGGCCTGTTCCGGAGGAACGCCGGAGGGGGCATCCATCACGGAGGGCTTCTACATCAACACCATAGCCTCTCCGATGAAGTGTGAGTAGTTTACCTCAGCCCATAGTTATTAGGTAGATGGCTTATTCTCTCTTTTTGGATCTCAATACAAAGTTCTCCCCCTCTCTTGTGGAGATCTATTTGATGTAATCTTCTTTTTGCGGTGTGTTTGTTGAGACCGATGAATTGTGGGTTTATGATCAAGATTACCTATGAACAATATTTGAATCTTCTCTAAATTCTTTTATGTATGATTGGTTATCTTTGCAAGTCTCTTCGAATTATCAGTTTGGTTTGGCCTACTAGATTGATCTTTCTTGCAATGGGAGAAGTGCTTAGCTTTGGGTTCAATCTTGCGGTGTCCTTTCCCAGTGACAGTAGGGGCAGCAAGGCACGAATTGTATTGTTGCCATCGAGGATAACAAGATGGTTTTTTTTATCATATTGCATGAATTTATCCCTCTACATCATGTCATCTTGCTTAAGGCGTTACTCTGTTTTCATGAACTTAATACTCTAGATGCATGCTGGATAGCGGTCGATGAGTGGAGTAATAGTAGTAGATGCAGGAAGGAGTCGGTCTACTTGTCTCGGACGTGATTCCTATATACATGATCATACCTAGATATTCTCATAACTATGCTCAATTCTGTCAATTGCTCAACAGTAATTCGTTCACCCACCGTAAAATACTTATGCTCTTGAGAGAAGCCACTAGTGAAACCTATGGCCCACGGGTCTATCTTCATCATATTAATCTTCCAATAGTTAGTTATTTCTTTTGATTTCTACTTTGATTTTATTTTACTTTGCATTTTTATCACAAAAATACCAAAAATATTATTCTATCATATCTATCAGGTCTCACTCTTGTAAGTGACCGTGAAGGGATTGACAACCCCTTATCGCGTTGGTTGCGAGGAGTTATTTGTTTTGTGCAGGTACGAGGGACTCGCGCGTAGCCTCCTACTGGATTGATACCTTGGTTCTCAAAAACTGAGGGAAATACTTATGCTACTTTGTTGCATCATCCTTTCCTCTTCAAGGAAATCCAACACAGTGCTCAAGAGGTAGCATAGATCTCCTCCCTTGTAACCGACTCTGTGTAACCCTAACCCCTTCCGGTGTCTATATGAATCGGAGGGTTTTAGTCCATAGGACAACAACAATCATACCATAGGCTAGCTTCTAGGGTTTAGCCTCTCCAATCTCGTGGTAGATCAACTCTTGTAATACTCATATCATCAAGATCAATCAAGCAGCCTCCTGTTACCATCCGCCTTAGACGCCCAGTTCGGGACCCCCTACCCGAGATCCGCCGGTTTTGACACCGATAGGGTTACCCGCCAGGACCTCAAGCACTGTTCTTCATGCCTCGAGCGGAAGCCCTGACTCCTGAAGCCTCATGTGATCCTGGCCGACAGACACGGTCACATCGGCTGGGAATGGCGCTGGAGTGGGGCGACGCGGTGTCGGAGGAACTCCTTCATCACCATGGGCGCAGTCAAGCCAAGATCTTTCAGCCTCTTCAACCGGAGCCAGACGAAGGCGAGGCGGGGGCTCGCAAGCTTCTCGTGATCCCAGCCGGAGCTGGGGACGGCAGGCTCGACGGCCAGAGGCGAGCTGGCTGAGGACAGGGGCTTCTTCACTTTCTCCATTCGGTTGGGCGCCATGGCGATGGAGAGGACTGAGCTCAAGTCGGATTGGGAGAGGAAGATGAGGTTCGAAGAAGCGGAGGAGTTGGGGAGTGCGTTGCCAGCAATGGGGAAATAGCTGTGTAGGACGTCGTGGCCGCCTAGCCAGGCGGATATCAAGGCTGCGTGGGGAAACGGAGATGCCCACGTCCAATCAATCGCCACGCGTCAAGCAGGGCCACAGGCTGTTGGGGCCCGCGGCACTTCGCACTTGCCCTTTGGCTTCACCTCGAAGCCAAGTCCAAGGGCGCCTTCGGCCCGGGGGCTACTGTCGGCGTCCTGGGAACGGGGGTCCCCAGACCTGCATGCCTGCGGCCCGCGGCGTGGCTCCACCAGCGGCCCTGTACGACCCATCTTCACCAGCAAACACTCAAGACCCTCGCGAGGGGCCAAGCCTCGCGAGGTGGACGACACAAGACCTCCTCGGGGGCAGCTTCACCAGGCTGGCTCACGAGAGGAGGAGAGATCAAGGCAAGGGACACCTCGCGAGGTTTCTGTGACGCAAGCCATGACAACTGGAGCCAGGCGGGCCCCAGCGCATGCAGTGTCCTCGTTTCCTCTTTGGTGCTAAAGAGGCAAGTGCAGGCAAGGAGTCACGAGGCATCAGGCAAAGGTTTCCATATCAGTGCAACAAGAACAAGACCAACAGTACGGCAGGACGGAGGTCACCGTGGAGCCCAAGACGGCGTCACCACCAGAGCCTTTGGTAGGCGAAGACCACCTTTAGTCAGGATAACTTGTACTAGTTGTCTCCCTTTGAATTTGGCCATTGTGGGATCCCTTCCCGCTCAATATTTGGGAAGAGGACCAAGGCCACTATAAAGAGGACTAGCCACCACACTAGGAAAAATAGATCGAGATCATCCTCAACCACACAAGTTCACCAAGCACAAGAGCACCTCTCCTCAGGAGGCGCTTCTTCCCTTGTAACTGTTCATCCTTAGCCCGAGAGGCAATCCACCACACCACACTGGAGTAGGGTATTACACCACATCGGTGGCCCGAACCTGTATAAACACTTGTGTCTCTTGTTCTTTGGGTTCATCGAGCTAGGCCGTGAGATCATGATGTGTGCGAGCTAGAGGGGGAGAGATCTTCATGCGCACCCCAGTGTTCGAACCTCAAGGGTTTTGCCGGAACCCAAAATCTGACAGCATGCATGAATCCCCGTCGTTGGCTTGAAGTGTGGTGTAACATAAATATGCATCATCAACCTAACCCTCACTCGGTGTGGGGATTTCTAGTTCGAAATCACGGTGCCACATCAAAGCTGTTCCATTGTTACTCAAAAACACACCTCTCCATACATATGTTTGGGCCACATGCATGCAGTGGTTGTCTTCGGGGACTAGCTACTTGCGTGATTATTGGTGAGCTAGCCCATCTCCAGGGTCGCATGGACGTCCATCACTTTGACCAACAACAATAGAGAGGTTGTACGACCAAGGTGGATAATTCTTGATCCGTTTTACGATCAATCTGTGTGAGATATGCCTCTCTGGCCCGCCGACTGAAAGTGTGTGTGGGGGGGTTCTACTTTGCACTTTTCTAGGTGAACCTCGGTTGGGGGGGGTCATGCATTCATAGCTTAGGATTCCCTTCATGG
>NC_041386.1:104844543-104854436 GCF_002162155.2 Triticum dicoccoides
GGTGAACCTCGGTTGGGGGGCATGCATTCATAGCTTAGGATTCCCTTTCGTGCCGGCACGAGGGAGGAGGGGGGCTGGTAGCTACTTCGCACTTTGCTAGGTGAACCTCGGTTGGGGAGAGGGGCATGCATTCATAGCTTAGGATTCCCTTCGTGCCGACACGAGGGGGGTGGGGCAAGCAATACCGTGCGCTTTGTGAGATAGGTGCCACATCGAAGTTGCATTTGGTATTTGAAAATCAAACCACCCTTTTCATACATAAATTTGGTCCACATACAAGTGTGTTTGTGTTCTGACCCTCTCCCGCATCATTTTTCGCCAAATTTATGAACATTAGACAAGTTGGATGGCGCAACAGACAAGGTTCACTCAAACTAACCATGTGCCACGATGGTGCCCCTGTCACGCACACATCCGCACAGTACATTGGGCTCCACGAGGCTCCCGCTCTCAAAAATATCTGCCCGCCTCAACGGTTTTTCTGTTTCATAACACACTCTTGTTATCTCCGGACCGTGTGCGATGTTTCTTGTTCCCAATCCTGTCTGCATACCTAGAAAATATCTGCCCGCCTCGAGGGTTTTTATATCTCATAACACACGGTTGTTATCTCCAGACCGTGTGCAATGCACTATCATCAAAATTTTCAATAGCCCTGGCATTTCACTCCCGCATAGTAAAATTTTCAGTACCCGCGTCATATCATCAAACACCCCCCCCCCTCCACACACACACACACACCAAAACCTCCTCGGGCATGCGCGCGCGCACACACACACACACCCTCCCTCGTTCAAAACCCTAGCAAGGTCCCCGCCGCCGCCGCAAGGCCTCCATTGTCAACATCTGCTTGTTTGCCCGTGCAGCTTACCCACCGATCTCCATACCGAGGCCGCTCCGAGTTTCTTAGACGACGCCTGCCAAATGCCCCCTTTCCCATAGATCCCCATCCCCACCCCCACTCCAGAGCCTCGCAGCCTAAGCCCGGCTATGCTTCCTGTGGAGCTCGAGGAGCGACTGGCCCAAAAGAGGTGTATCGCGGTCTCTTCGCCCGACGTCGCCGAGGAAGCTGATGACCATTACTAACGGCAGGCACTCAAGCAACGGGCTAGAGTATGTGGGCATGTCTCGTCCGCCGGCTATGACATCGAGGTCATCGACAACGACGGCCTGAGGCAGGCTATGTCACAGGTTAAGTGGCCCACCCCAACCCCTCGGGTTCAACCGCCGTCGATCTCATCCATGGCCCCGCCACTGATCTCCTCTGGCTCGATGTCAACAATTTGCCATCCTACATCACCATCGAGCCCCTTTTGTCATTTATGAAGGACACGTTCTGCGACGCTAGCTTGGGATCCACAGCTTCCAAGTCAGACCTCACCGACGGCGACCACGAGGAGGGCACCCTCTCCGGCTCTTCCAAGAGGAAAGAGCCCATCTGCTCTTCCAAGGGGAAAGCGCCCGTCTGCGACATCAGGGAGGGCACCCTACAACCATGCTCTTCCAAGGGGAAGGAGCCCATCCGTGACAACATGGAGCGCATCCAGGGTCCGTGATCTTCCCACGGGAACGAGCCCATCCGTGACAAGTGAGGAAACCCATGATTTGTTTTGTCGTGCCTCTTCACAGGGGGGAACCCATGATTTGTTTTGTCGAGTCCCTTTTGTAGTGTAGTGAGAATACCGATAGAAATGCATATATTTGCTTGTTGTTAAGCCTGTTATAGCTAGCATATGACTATTTTGAAGTTTTTTATTGTTCGGTTGTTTGTAGTTAGCATACACTACAACAAAAAATACACTTCCATGGTGATACGTGTTTGTCACCGTAGGTCGCATTTTTTGTCATGCATGTACTTCCATGACAAATTTATAACAGAATCAAGATAGGCATACCTGTGCTGTCGTAGAAGTGTTCCATGACATTACCAAAATTATCATCACGGAAGTGTCCACTTCCATGACGATAAATTGCGCGTCACAGAAGTGCTTTCGTCAAGGGTGACTGACACGTGGCATCCACTGTAACGGAACGCCATTAAGCTATCGGGTCGGGTTTTGGATCCAATAACCCGTTAACAGCCCCGGCCAATGGGGATTTTCCACGTGTAAAATCATCATTGGCTGGAGGAGACACGTGTCAGGTCCACGTTGGCACAGGTGTCACCCATCCCATGGGCGAGACGCGCCTATGATATGTTGATACGTGGACCAGCCCATCAAGTTTAAATGGGTCGGCCCAACTGAAGGCCCATGAGATTTTGCGGACCATAATGGGCTGGCCCAGCTAAAGGCCCACAAGATTTTGCGGGCCATAATGGGCCGGCCCAGGTAAAGGCCCACAAGATTTTTGTGTCCCATAATGGGCCTGCCCAGGTAAAGGCCCACAAGATTCTTGCGGATCCTAATGGGCCGGCCTAGCTAAAGGCCCACGAGATTTCGCTGACATTAATGGGCCGACCCAGCTGTAGGCCCACAAGATTTTGAGGACCCTAGTAGGTCAGCCCATTAACTGGCTGCCATGTTTTGGGCCAAATGTCGGCCCATATTTGATCTAGTCCATTAATGGCCTACCATGCTCCGGGCCTAATAGTGGCCCATATGAGATCCGGCCCGTTAAAAGCCTACCACGTTCTGGGCCAAATTACGGCCCAGATCAGGTCCGGCCCTTTAAGAGGCTTTGGGCTCAATTATGGCCCATATCAGAGTCGGCCCATCAAATAGACACTATGCTTTTGGGCCCACTTGCTAAAGGCCCACTTAGTAATTCGGCCTGATATTAGTTTTGGCCTGTTAAGGGCCCATTTAACATTTCGGCCCTATATTAATTTCGGCCTGTTAAAAGCCCGTCATATAGTTGGGCCTAACTATGGCCCGGTTTGCATCCGGCCTGCTCGCAGCCGATATCTGATTGGGCCAAACAAGGACCGAGGCAATTTTGGCCTGTTAAAAGCACGTGATTTGATTCACAATCATGGGCCGGGGTTCATTTCGGGCTGCTACCGGCCCATGAGCTGTTCGGCACGTTTCAGGCCCAACCTACATCATGATTGCATGACGGCCCGATTATGTACCGTAATTTTATGGTTTGTCCGGTTTACCGCGAAGACATGATATATATACAGTAAAATAACTGCAGCATCGTGAATAAGAAAAAACCTAGACTATACAATAAAGAAATTACGGCATATTACATCCACTGGGCATCAAAGTTCGCCACTATGATAATAAAGCATAAGCAGACAGCAGATTACATACACTGGGCATCAAAGATCGCCACCAGTGCAAATAAACACGCCGACAAAATAATATACAAAACCGACAACACTTCAATAGAGTTCAAGAAAGGTTAGCCCTGCTGGGGAGCTGCAGCGCAAGCAGCTGAGCAAGATGATGAGACTGCGCTTGTTAAACACTTATATCTTCCTCACTCTGAAAGATAAACAAGCAGACAGATGACAGGTTTTGCACATAAAAGTATCAGTGCTAACAATTCATCACATTTCTTACTGGAGAATAAAGTGACACAGATTAAAATTGCATTAACACAATATGGTATTGTTCAGGTCAAGACATGGCAGGAAATGACATTGTGGAGGAGTTGGCAGCTTCATGACACCACTGGATTACAGATCAAGAACTCATAAGTATCAATGGTTAGTGTGCTGTCAATTTATACCATTTCAGATTGGCAAATAAAGAGACGGTTTAAATAATAGTAGAATGATATGACATTGTTCATAGTTAAGACATTGCAGAATATGACATTGTGCTGTAGTGGGTAGGTTCACCACACCACTGGATTACAGATGAAGAACAGAAGCATACATGCAGTGCAAAAGAAGATCACTTGCTCTGTATAGTTTAATTTACATGGTATGAAGAAGGAACTTGGTTGTACAACTGAAAACTTAAATTGAGAAAGGACAAACTTTTGTTTATGAACTACATAATAAACTTTAAACAAGCAATTTGATGCAAACACCAAAAATAAACAGCTGTTGCAGTCATGCCTAACCAAATATATACAACAAAGTTCGAAGGCTTGAGATGGACAAACTTACATTATTGGTGAAGACAGGCTCTATAAAGGCCTTGTCCATGCTGATGGCGGGCAATTCAAGAAGTTTACCACAGAATCTTCTTCAAAAGCATTGCCTTTATTCTACATTTCGTTAAGAGTAACTATAGATATGATAATATACGAAAAAATGGAGAATATTTAAGATAAGATGAAGAGTGATGCTACATAACCAAGTAGCTATAAATGTAAGTGCAGCGATACAGGCAAAAGGTACAGCCAAGAGCAATGCACAGCTAAACTTCTTCAGTACCAACCTTATGGTAAGAGTAAATATAGATCTGATATGTAGATAATGGAGGGCAAAGGAAAATAAGCTGCAGAGTGATGGTACATGAACAACTACCTGTCATTATAAGTACACTGATAAAGGACAGCGTGTACTTACAAGAACAATGCAGAGCTAAAAAACATTGGCATTGGATATATTCTACACTAATGTAACCATTCATACAGATCAGATAATTTGGAGCGAACAATTAATAAGCAAGCTATCATGCATACTGCTGTCACATAATGAACCAGGTATGTATGCAAGTAAAGTGATACAGGACAACAGGTACTAACAAGAGCAAAGTAGCGGGCAGCATATTTGCGATATCCTGTCGTTCTTGTCAAACCGGAATTCTTCTTCAAGCAGATTTCCTGTAAAAAAGATCCGTAAGGCACATGCGGAAAAGTAGAAGTTCAAATTGTCATGTGATTTCATAGACAGTACCTCATCCTGGAAACGAGACCAGTGCATAACAAGGTTTTTCCATTCAATGTCTTCTAAATTTAGAATAGGAGACTTCACCAGAAATTCATTTATAGACTTGCCATCAAAGCGTGATTTCCTCAGGTAACACTGATACTGCTGCAATGCTTCCTTGAAAAGCACAAGCAAACTTTGCTCATCATGACTTTCCAGATTGACCCTCGCCTAGTTACAACAATGTAATGTAAATCATTGATGTGTTCAATCAGCAGAAAACATGAAAATAATAACCATGAATAATAGCACTTACACGTAAGTTGTATAGGAAGATGTGAAAATGGTGTTTGTCTTCACAATAATCTTCCCATGATGGGAATATATGCACATAGTCCCTAACAACATTGAAAGCATTGTCCTTTAAACTGGGAATAAATGGAATGGGGTTCCATTCTGCAGGAATTGGCCGTCTCTGCAGTTGGGATAGGTCTTCGGCCGGTGGACTTGCTGTACTTTTTGCTGGAGTGGGATTTTCTGTGGTACAGCTGGTGCTATGGCAAATGAAATTGGTATACCTTTTGCTGGAGTGCAGGTCCTGTGTGGTGGGGCTAGTGGTGTGGCCACTGAAGTATGGGTACAGTCTGCTGGAGTCGGTCCTACGTTTTGTTTCACTGGTTGTACAACCAATATAAGTGGGGTGCTATCTGATTTCTCCGGCACCACCACGTTTTTCAAGGACTTTGCTAGTGCTCCTTCAGGTTCGGCAATGACCCTCTTCCTTTTTTATGTCTGATGCACAAGAACAGCATTTGAGTGGAAAAACATGGTATGATGACAGATGGAATATGTATTGATAATGGATGGGCATGGCATCTCGACATATATGATGAGTAAACTAAGCAGATGGCGGTGCAAAAAAGTAGAAGAAATGCAAGACAACATATGCAAGATACCCGCAATCAATAAAACATTGCCAAATTAGAACATGCACCTTGATGGGTGAACAGGACAGGCCATCTGCCTTTGACTCCTCGAGGTTAGAATAGTCATTAGGATCATATTCTGAACAAG
Source organism: Triticum dicoccoides (assembly GCF_002162155.2). Lineage (NCBI taxonomy): Eukaryota > Viridiplantae > Streptophyta > Magnoliopsida > Poales > Poaceae > Triticum > Triticum dicoccoides. Next base: position 104,850,389 of record NC_041386.1, read on the forward strand.
AATCAACAGGTGGGGAGCGTATGAGTTTCATTGCATCCAGAATGGCACTCAATGCCTTGGTGCCAATTTTGTAAGTCATTGCAGCGTTTAGCTTCAAGAGTGGACTGTTGCTAGTGCGACACAAAGCAGCTACATAGATCATAGTGTAGATATAACGGGAAAACCTTAAGCATCAGAGTAAAATCAGCAAAGTGGAACTTGCTGGAATATATCTGCTAGTATTGCCGGTACGGCTAGAGAGGCTTCGGATACCAGCTCTCTTAAAGTGAAGGTGCGGTACTGTTAATATCAGTGTAACTCTCAAAGGCGACACAGCTCCCCGCATTTCCTTGCTATTCTTATAGGATTCAAGTGGGCAGGCCACTACAAATCCTATTCCTATGTTTACAAGATCCTACGAATCAAAGAGGCTCAAAGTGTCCATCACAACCGACCGTATAGACCTCTACACTGCAAATGTCCCTCTCATCTTTAGTACAAGGAACATACTGTACTACTATCATACTCCCTCCGTTCCAAAATATAAGTCTTGGTAGAGATTTCCACTATGGATCACATACAGATGTATCTAGATACATTTTAGAGTGTAGATTCACTCATTTTGCTTCATATGTAGTCCATGGTGGAATCTATACAAAGACTTGTATTTAGGAACGGAGAGAGTACATATTAAAGAAGAACGAAAGAGGAACATGGTAAAGAAGAGCAAGCAGATTTTGGATAATAAAATGTTGGTTGCGCAGTGCCCACACATGATGAACCAGAGCGCATTAAGAATGCAACTCCCAGCTGTCTCTTGACCATTTCAGGCGGTTGGATGAAGATCCTACGTCTCCTAACCCTTCTTCTTCCTTGTCTCTGATTCTTCCCATACAAAACACTGCACGGGCCGCCGACCGGATCACCGGCCCCCATCGCCTGTGTTCCTCCGCCACCCCCACCCCCACCCCCACCCCCACCCAAACCCCCACCCGCATTGAGTTTTCTTTGTTCGTCGAGGCCCCACAACCACCCGAGCCCCTTCGATCGCATCGGCGAACTCCGGCGAGCTCTGAAAAATCGACTGACCCAATTTTGAAATTTAGTCTACTGTGATTTAACTAGTGTGGAATATAAAAGGGGAAAACCATAAGCATTGGGAGTATAGTGTTGAGCGTGCCATGGCAGATCTGAAGGTGCAAACCGGACAAAGGCAACTTCGCAACCAAGACAAGAAATCAGAGTAAAGCAGTGGCGATCTATTATCTTGCTGCGATAAATAAGTTGAGCAGATACGAAAGAGTACCGCCTCCGGTGGGGCGCCGTTTATGCATCTGCTGAGAATTTGAAGGTGCTGCAGTAGCGATGGCTGTCGGCAGCATGGAAGCAGATCTAGGAGGGTACACGGTGGCGGCAGGGCGCGGTGGATGAGACGGTCGTAGGACCGGCGCCCGCAAGGTGGACCATGGTGGGGATGAAGCGAGAGGACGGGATGCAAGGATCCTGGTCCGAAGCCGTGGATGAGAGAGGTCGATCTCTTGTAATGGACAACGGCGTCGGGGTATCAGCTCCGGCATGGTGGAGGAGGACGGCGGTGGATAGGGTGGCGGACGGCGGCGGACGGAGGGTGGGGTGGAGAGGGTTTTTGGTGCCCACGGAGTACGAATGGGGAAAAGGGAGGTAGAGAGGAAGGGGGGAACCATGTATTCAGGGCGCGCTTGTCTCAAATGCAAGGAAATTTACAAACTTAGCCCCCGTTTCAAATTTCTACTACATCACAGCAACATTGGTCGGTTGGGGATAGGACGGTAATCTTGCATACACCGAATATTTGCCAACGAGAGTTTGTTTTTGGCGCCCATCGTGTATGAATATGAATCGGGGAGGGAGTCGATTTCGGCCGAGGACACACTGTGTTTTGGCGCCCACTGTGTATGAATCCGGGTGAGAGGCGGTTACGTCACGTTTGGGTGAAATTACAAACCTACCCCTATCAAAACCTATAGAAATCCAGCAGATAGGCTTTGCATGGCAGGGATAGGCAGTAGTGATTTCCATATCGCAGATTTTGGTTTCCAGCGGTTACTGCGACTTTCCCCGCTTCGTTCAAATTTTGCAGAGTGCACGTTTACCGTGCCAACTCAATTCGAATCCCGTTTGTATTCTATTTTTTTCGGGCGGGATCCATTTTCAATTGGAATTACATTCTATATACATCATTTTTTATATATACTTTCAAAAGCACAACACCATTTATACATAAATATGGTTTACAAATGGCATGATCTCAGATTCATAAGGTTGTATCCATCAATTTGGATTTTCAAATATTTGAAATCACTTTATGTTGAAATCCAATGTATGCATTCCTCGCTAACTGTCTCCAATTAATGTGTGTTTCATGCGGTTTTTTTACTTCTCAAACATGTATAATGTGTTTCGCACACGCAACATATAGTGTAATCCCGTTTAGACATTAATTGCATATAAACAATGCACTGTTTGTAATTGAAGAATCTATGGATCACCAATATTGATAAACTATATAACATTACACGTGTGCCCAAATTCAAATGAATATGCATGTTTGATAAACCAATTTGCATTATGATATTATCGATGTCGTGATCTCCAGTTTAAATATTTGAATCCCCTTTAATCCAGATATTCGTCTCATATAGCTATCACTCATGCTTATATAGGACTATCTCTCTGGACCTATACGCGTTCATCGTCTCTCAGGTATCTCTCGTGCTACATGTATGTCGACAATGATATTTTATCTTCGTAACACACTGACGGTACTCTCTCCCTCGACCTTCATCACTCTATCTCTCTCTAAGTATATCTCGCTCCCTGCTATGTGTCTCTAACTATGATTCTCCATGTGGAATCTCTTTCTCTCACACAAACACAAAACTTTGTCTCCTGGGGTCTCATTTCTCTCTACTATTCCCATGTGTGCCACTCGCACACCCCTCATACAGAGATGTCTTTCGCTCCTTAGATATGAGAACCTACGACTCTTCCTCTTCAATATCTCTTTCTCACACACAAACACAAACTCTGTCTCCCAGGGTCTCATATTTCTCCATTGTTCTCTTGCATGTCGCTCACACACACCCTCTCTCCCTAGAGATATCTTGTGTTCCCTCGTATGTCTCTCTAGCTATCACTCTCGTTGTGAAATATCTTTCTCTCTCGTAGACACAAAACTCCGTCTCTCTAGATCTCATTTCTCTCTGATATCTGTTTGTATGTGACTCACATGCACCCTCTCTCTATCTCTCTCACACCCACACACATAACCCAGCCTTCTGATCCACTCGACTCCTATCTCTAACGCACACTAGCTAGCATATTTATCTTTCTATCTATATGTTTCTCCATCAACCTTCTTTCTCGCCCTCACTCTTGATTCCTATCACGCACACTACATATGTTTCTCTCGACATGCAGTCAAGTGCCCTCTCACACACATATATAACTTCACCCTTTGAACCACCCGACGGTCATCTCCAACACCCAAACTAGCGGATGTCCCTCTAGCTAGCATCTCCATCTCTGTATCTATCTGTAGTTTCTCCGTCAACATTTCTTTCTCGCACGGAGTCTTGCTTCCTATCACCCACACTATATACGTCTCTCCATACATATGCATTTATAGGTTGGTCTCTTTTGCACAATCGTTGCGCCTCACTCCCCCTGCTCGCCATAGATGCATGCTCCAGCCCACACCACTATCTCTTAAAGACAAAAACACAAGCTCAATTGTTGGGCATTCTTCCCTGCATTCTGACATGCATGCATATTGTCATACCGATCCGTCTCTCCCATGTCGTTGATCTTATGACTTATGTCTTCTTTCTTTTATCTCGATCATGCGCGCGCGCACACACACACACATCCCACGTATACATGTATACCTATCACACATGCACGTTCAAGGTCTCTATGTCTCCATACGTAGTTAATTACCCTTAATCCTAACGCCACATCGAATCGTTCTCCTCTTTTGTGCACATAACTTCCGCCTGGATGGGTAAAACACACACTCACACTTAACAAT